>NW_007259487.1:19345-41195 GCF_000164805.1 Carlito syrichta
CACTCACCTCAGCCTCCCAAAGGCGCGGGATTACAGGCTGAGCCACCAAGTCCGGCTCCAGCTAATATTTTTGCTTTTTTGTAGAGATGAGGTCTCGCTACACTGCCCAGGCTGGTCTTGAACTCCTGGCCTCAAGCAATCCTCCCACCTTGGCCTCCCTAAGGGCTGGGACTCCAGGTGTGGGCTGCTGCACCGGGCCTCTGACCCTGTTTTGGTGCTCTTCTCTCTATGTCTCTCTGTCTTTCCACATCTCTCTGTCTCTCTGTCTCTCCATGTGTTCTGGTCTTGCTTTCCTCTGGGCCTTTGCATACGCTGTTCCCCCTGCCTAGAACATACTACAGGATCTGCGCCCTTCACGTAAAGCAGTGCCAGATTTGAGGCCACATGTCACTTCTTCAGAAAGACCTTTCACAACCTTGCCTCCGATCAGCCCTCCTAGCCTCTCCCTCCCTGTAAACCCCGTCCTAATCAGCATTGTATCCCAGGGTGAGACAGACCAGAGGAGGGGGAGGTGGATGTGTGAACTGTGGAACAGTTTAGTAGGTTGCTTTTGACTTTTGAAAAGACAGTATTTTGTTTTTTTTGAGTCAGGGTCTCACTGTTGCCCAGGCTGGAGTGCAGTGGCACGCTCACAGCCACTGCAGCCTCGACCCCCTGGGCTCAGGTGGCTCAGCCTTCTGCCTCAGGCTCCCGAGTAGCTGGGACTGCAGACACAGGCCACCAAGCCCCGCTGCTTTTTTGTAGAGACAAAGTCTCGCCCTGGTGGGTCTCTAACTCCCGGGCTCAAGCAGCCGTCTCCAGTTGGCCTCCCTAAGTGATGGGATTACCAGCGAGAGCCACCTTGCCCAGCCTGAATAAACAGTATTATTTTAAATGTTAAATTCATAGAAGGACAACATTATGAACTTCTCAGCAACCTGGATGGACTTAGAATCTAAAATCCTGAGTGACCTATCACAGAAACAAAGAACTGAGTATCACGTGCGCTCACTTATAAGCGAACCTTGAACAATGATCGTAATACTATAAGAAAAGGGATTTTGGCAGTAGCGGGAAATTGCCAGGGGAGGGCAGGGACAGGATTGGCAGTAGTGGGAATCTGCCGGGCGACAGGGGTGCACACTTCATCAACAAGGGTGCCTGCATGATGAACATCTGTATACCTAACCCTGATGGTACCCCACATCTTTAAAATAAAAATAATTTTTAGAAAATGTTAAATTCGCCAGGTTTGGCGGCTCAGCCTGTCATCCCAGCACTTTGGGAGGCCGAGGTGAGAGGATTGCCTGAGCCTGTGGGTTCGAAACCCACCTGGGCAACTTGGCAAGACCTTATCTCTACAATAAAAAAAAAAGTTAAATTCATAAGACCTGTTACCTCAAAAATATTACTGCCTAGGCCAGGCCAAATTTTCGCTTATTTATTTATTTATTTATTTTTGAGTCAGAGTCTCTGTCTGTCACCCAGACTGGAGTGCAGTGGCACACTCCCGGCCAACGCAGCCTCGACCTGCTGGGCTCCGGCGATCCTTCCTCCTCAGCCTTCCAAGGAGCTGGAACTACAGGCACGCACCACCACGCCTGGCTAATTTTTTTATTATTTATTGCCAAGTTGCCCGGGCTGGTCTCAAACCCGTGAACTCAGGCAATCCTGAGCCACCGCACCCGATGAATTTTGAATGTATATTAACATAAGTAAATTAGGTACACAAATAAATAAATAATGTGGGACACTTATCCACAGAAGAATGATACTGGACCATTACTTCACACCATATAAAAAACCAAACCAGTGCTAGGTGCAATGACTCATCCCTGTAATCCCGGCACTTTGGGAGGCTGAAGGCAAGAGGATTGCCAGAGTTCGTGGGTTTGAGACCAGCCTGGGCAAGACCTTGTCTCTATAATAAATCTTAAAAATTATCCAGGCATTGTGGTGTGCGCACGTAGTTCTGCTACTTAGAAGGCTGAGGCAGAAGGAATCATCTGAGCCCAGCAGGTCAAGGTTGAGGTGGCCGTGAGCATGCCACTGCACTCCAGCCTGGGTGGACAGTAAGAATTCGACTCAAAAAAAGAGAAACAACAACAAAAAAATGAAATTAAAATGGATCAAAGATCTAAATGTAAGAACTAACAATGGTTTCTTTTCTTTCTCTTTTTTTCTTTTTGAGTTGGAGTCTCACTCTGTCGCCCAGACTGGAGTGCAGTGGCCGCTCCCGGCCACCGCAGCCTCGACCTGCTGGGCTCCGGCGATCCTTCCGCCTCAGCCTTCCGAGTAGCCGGAACCACAGGCATGTGCTACCATGCCCATCTAATTTTGTATTTATCGTAGAGAGGAGGTCTCGCCAAGTTGCCCAGGCGGGTCTCGAACCCGCGGGCTCAGGCAATCCACTCACCTCAGCCTCCCAAAGGCGCGGGATTATAGGCTGAGCCACCGAGCCCGGCTCTTTTTTTCTTTTTGAGTTGGAGTCTCACTCTGTCGCCCAGACTGGAGTGCAGTGGCCGCTCCCGGCCACCGCAGCCTCGACCTGCTGGGCTCCGGCGATCCTTCCGCCTCAGCCTTCCGAGTAGCCGGAACCACAGGCATGTGCTACCATGCCCATCTAATTTTGTATTTATCGTAGAGAGGAGGTCTCGCCAAGTTGCCCAGGCGGGTCTCGAACCCGCGGGCTCAGGCAATCCACTCACCTCAGCCTCCCAAAGGCGCGGGATTATAGGCTGAGCCACCGAGCCCGGCTCTTTTTTTCTTTTTGAGTTGGAGTCTCACTCTGTCGCCCAGACTGGAGTGCAGTGGCCGCTCCCGGCCACCGCAGCCTCGACCTGCTGGGCTCCGGCGATCCTTCCGCCTCAGCCTTCCGAGTAGCCGGAACCACAGGCATGTGCTACCATGCCCATCTAATTTTGTATTTATCGTAGAGAGGAGGTCTCGCCAAGTTGCCCAGGCGGGTCTCGAACCCGCGGGCTCAGGCAATCCACTCACCTCAGCCTCCCAAAGGCGCGGGATTATAGGCTGAGCCACCGAGCCCGGCTCTTTTTTTCTTTTTGAGTTGGAGTCTCACTCTGTCGCCCAGACTGGAGTGCAGTGGCCGCTCCCGGCCACCGCAGCCTCGACCTGCTGGGCTCCGGCGATCCTTCCGCCTCAGCCTTCCGAGTAGCCGGAACCACAGGCATGTGCTACCATGCCCATCTAATTTTGTATTTATCGTAGAGAGGAGGTCTCGCCAAGTTGCCCAGGCGGGTCTCGAACCCGCGGGCTCAGGCAATCCACTCACCTCAGCCTCCCAAAGGCGCGGGATTATAGGCTGAGCCACCGAGCCCGGCTCTTTTTTTCTTTTTGAGTTGGAGTCTCACTCTGTCGCCCAGACTGGAGTGCAGTGGCCGCTCCCGGCCACCGCAGCCTCGACCTGCTGGGCTCCGGCGATCCTTCCGCCTCAGCCTTCCGAGTAGCCGGAACCACAGGCATGTGCTACCATGCCCATCTAATTTTGTATTTATCGTAGAGAGGAGGTCTCGCCAAGTTGCCCGGGCTGGTCTCAAACCCATGGGTTCAGGCAATCCATTCACCTCAACATCCCAAAGTGCTGGGATTACAGGCTGAACCACCGAGCCCAGCCTGCAGTCATTTCTAAGACATGATACCAAAAGAAAAAGTGACAGAAGAAAAAAATAGATAAATTAGACTTTATCAAAACTGAACTTTTTTTTCTTTTGGGTCACAGTCTTACTCTGTTGCCCAGGCTGGAGTACAGTGGCACGATCACAGCTCACCACAGACTCGACCTTTTGGACTCAGGCGATCCTTCTGCCTCAGCCTCCCTAGAAGCTGGGACTACAGGTGCAAACCAACATGCCTGGCTAATTTTTCTACTTTTTGTAGAGATGAAGTTTCACTATGTTGCCTAGGTCTCGAATTCCTGGCCTCAAGCGATCCTCCTGCCTTGGCCTCCCAAAGTGCTGGGATTATAGACGTGAACCACCGGGTCCGGCTATAAAAACTGAACATCTCTGTGCTTCAGAGGACACCATCAAGAAAGCGAAAGGACAATCCAGAGAATAGGAGGACAGTTTTGCAAGTCGCAGCGTGTCTGAGAAGGGACTCATCTCTAGACTATATAACGAACTCTTAAAACTCAATAATAAAAAGACAAATAATGCAATTTTTTAAATGGGCAAGACAGATGCATAGACATTTTCTGCAAAGAATACGAACAAATGGCGAAAAAAGCACATGAAAAGAAGCCCCACATCATTAGTCATTTGGGAAATGCAAATCAAAACCACAGTGAGACACCACTTCACACACACCAGGATGGCTAGAGTCAGAGGACAGATAACACCAAAGTGTTGGCGAGGATGTGGAGAATCTGGAACCCTCATACACTGCTGGTGGGAATGTAGCTTGGTGCAGCCACTTGGGAAATCAATCTGGCAGTTCTACAAGAGGTGAACTTAGAGCTACCCAGAAATTCTACCCCTAGTATAGACCCAAGATAAATGAAAACATTTGTTCACACAAACCTGCTCATGAATGTTCATGGCAGCATTGCTAAAAGGTAGGAGCCACCCAAATGTCCATCGATGGAGAAACAGAATGTGGTGTAGACAGGCAATGGTTCTTCAGTCATAAAAAGACATGAGATATGAATTCATGAGACAGCATGGATGAACCTTGAAACATTATGTTGAGTGGCGGCGCCCAATCACAAAGACTACATATTGGGCTGGGTGTGGTGGCTCACACCTGTAAACTTTGGGAGGCCGAAGCGAGAGGATTGCCTGAGCCCAGGGGTTCAAGACCAGCCTGGGCAACTTGGTGAGACCTTGTCTTTACACAAAAATCAAAAAATTAGCCGGGCGCAGTGGCACGCACATGTGGTTCCAGCTACTGGAAGGCTGAGATGGAAGGATCATCTGAGCCCAGGAGGTTGCAGCCGCAGGAACCATGGGCCTGCCACTGCACTCCAGCCTGGGTGACAGAGAGAGACTCTCACTCACAAACAAAAACAAAACAAAATCTGAATATTGTATGATTTCATTTATATGAATGTCCAGGAAAGGTAAATCCAAAGAGACAGAAAGTGACCCTCCCTCCTTAGCCTCTCAGGTAGCCGGGACTACAGGTATGTACCACCTGGCTAAATTTTTTTTTGGTAGAAATGAGAAGTCTCACAGTGTTGCCCAGGCTGATCTTGAATTCCTAGCCTCAAGGGATCCTCCTGCCACAGACAGGTCAAGTGCCTTAGTCTCCCAAAGTGCTAGGATTACAGACAAGAGTGCCCAGCCTGTCAGTTTCCCATTTCTCATGCTTATGAGCTCCTAGAGCCAGGGATCCTGACAGTGTCCCGTGAATGAGGGTATCAACTCCTCACAAGAACCCCATGAAGAGTATATTGCTCCTATGTCCATTGTACAGACCAAAAATGGGGCACAGAGAACTTAAGCAAGTTGCCCAGGGCCACACAGCTGGGAAGCCTCACTTTAGGAAGGGTCTCAAGCAGGCAGCTGGGCAGAGGCCCAGAGAGTCTCACTGTTCTTGTTCTCGGGCAGACACAGCTCTTGAAAATGGAATCGCCTCTATAAAGCTAGAAAAAAACGCAGAAACTAATAACAAAAAACTTTTTTGTTTGTTTTTTTGTCGGCCATTGCTTTGCTGAAAAAAAAAAAGAGAAAAGAAAATGCAATCACCCTATAATTCCCTCAAACACAGGTGCGTCCTTCCCCTTCCTCCCTCAGGCAGTTGTCCTCCTGTGAGTTCACTTTCTTATTCCAGAAGGCCCTCAGGAGATGAAATAAATGAAACAAATAAGCAAGCATAGGTGGGTGCAGAAGCGCATGCCTGAAATTCCAGCACTTTGGGAGGCCAAGGCGGGAGGATCACTTGAGGCCAGGAGTTCGAAACCAACCTAAGCAACCTGGCTCTTAAAAAAAAAAAAAAAAAATAAATAAATAAATAAATAAATATATATATATATATCTCCAGGTGTGGTGGCGCACCTGCGGTCCCAGCTACTCAGGAGGCTGAGGTGAAAGGATCACTTGAGCCCAAGAGTTGCAGGCTGCAGTGAGATATGATTGCGCTACTGCACTCCAGCCTGGGCCTGTCTCAAATAAATAAATGAGTAAATAGGCACATATCAATCACTGGCTGAGCACCCACACACAGACGAGCGCTGAGTGATGGATCAGATCCTCCCATTGTACGGGAGAGACAGCAAGCTTCAGACAGGCCAAGTGCCCATGACCCACCCAAGTCCCTGGGCAAAGCAGCGGGCTTGGCACTCAAGGCTGTGTGGCACTAGAGTCGGATGTCGGATGTCACTGCACTCGCCACCCTGCGTCTGCCTCAGCACCGGCTGCGTGAACATTCCGCTGCGTCATGGAGGCCAGGACAGGGGCCGCTAAGCCGGATCCCCCGTGCCTGCTGCCCACAGTCCTGCTCACCGACCCTGTGGCCCGGCCTCGGCCGAGGAAACAAAGAACCCCCCTTGCTGCGCCCCCTCTAACACCAGCTTCCAGACCCGGGTGCGAAGGCCCAGCTCCCGGCTTCACCTCCAGCCCGGATCGTTCCCCTTCTTCCTTGGGATCAATTTTCCCAAGGAGTCGCTTTCTGAAGTTGACCTTCGAGAACCATCAATCTCACCAGAAAACCATCACCTGGGCCACCTGATCCCGCGACACAGCACTTTGGGCTCATCCATCACAAGGCATTCGTTAATGATAAACGCAGAGACAGGCTGAGGCCGGCCAGCCCAGGAGGCCCGTGTGGAGCCACAGGCAACTCTTGGGCCACCGGGACCTGCTGCTCCCTATCCACCCCCGCCCTGTCGAAGGGTGACCCAGCCGAGCTCTTTGGACGGCAGCAGGGATGGCCCCACGGGAAACACACAGGAGGGAGAGAGGGGAGGGAGATGGAGACAGAGAAATAGACAAAGAGAGAGACAGAGAGAGAGAGACACAGAGGAGATCGAGAGGGAAAGAAGGGGGTGGAAGGGAGAGACAAGAGACGGAAAGAGACAGAGAAGAGACACAAGAGAGAAGAGAAGGAGAGAGAGGAAGAGAAAGAAAGGTAGAGAGAGACAGACAGGGAGAAGAGAGAGAGAGAGACAGAGACAGACAAAGAGAGAGACAGAGAGAGACACACACAGAGAGAGAGAGGGAGAGAGAAAGGTAGAGAGAGACAGAGACAGGGAAAGAGAGAAAGAGACAGACAGGGAGAAGAGAGAGAGAGAGAGAGACAGAGACAGACAGAGAGAGAGAGAGAGAGAGAGAGAGGGAGAAAGGTAAAGAGAGACAGAGACAGGAAAAGAGAGACAGAGAGACAGAGGAGAGAGAGAGTTAGACAGAGACAATGAGAAAGAGAGAGAGAGAGAGAGAGAGAAAGAGAGAGAAGAAGTGCTGAGTCAGCAGCCAGATTCTTTCCCCCCCTTGCTGGTTTGCCAGGTGACCTTGAATAAGTCACTTCTCCAGCTCTCACATACAAATTGGAAAGGTTAACTTATTTTAGATTTTCAACTTGTTACTTTTTCTTCAATGCTCAGCACAGTGTCTGGCACACAGTAGGCACTCAGCGTCTGTGAAAAGGAGGCGGGAGGGAGGGAAGGGAGAAGTCATGGTGTCTCTTTGCTCAGCACCTGCTCAATTAAAGTCCAGTTAGTAGAGCAGGTGCGGTGGCTCATGCGTGTAATCCCAGCACTTTGGGAGGCAGGGGTGGGGACTGCTTGAGCCCAGGAGTTCAAGACCAGCCTGGGTAATATAGCGAGACCATGTCTCTTAAAAACAACAAAAAGCAGCCTGGCGTGGTGGTATGCACCTGTAGTCCCAGCTATACGGGCGGCTGAGGCAGAAGGATTATTGCCTGAGCCCAGGAGGTTGAGGTGGTGGTGAGCTGGGATCGTGTGCCCCTGCACTCCGACCTGGGCAGCAGAGTGAGACCTTGTCTCAAAAAAGCAAACCAAAAAAAGTCCAGCTACTGTCACAGTTGGGCTTGGAGCATCAGGTGGGCAAGCAGCCAACTTCAAATTTCTGCCCCCGCCTGCTGGGCAGACGTGGGCAGGTGAGCAGCCTTGGGGACTCAGCCAGGGTCCTGTAAAACTGGAAGGTGGCTGTCCCCATGTGACGGGGCTGTCGGGGGGACCAGCTGAGTTGGTGCCTTGAGTGGACAGTACGGGGTTGCAGTGAACCCTCCACGGACACCAGCTATTGTTATTGTTCATGGCCAACAAGTGACAGTGGGAGGGACCAGGGTGGGAGTTTGGGGGTTCCTAGGAGCAAAGACTGGCTTCACCTGGCAGCCCCCACGTACCCAACCCCACGGGCAGGCCCCCTCCTCTGTGCTGTCCTGCAATAGCCCGCCCCAGAGCCTGCATCAGCAGCCTGACGCGCCCCAAAGCAGACATGACCCATTTGTTCTCCAGGACAGTGGGTCCCCTACAAGGGTGCATAGATGCCTGCTGGCTCTTGGAGTCACTTCCCTAGGGAGCTCTTTGCCACGACAGCTGCCAGACTTCACAAAGAAAAATACAGGCTATCAACTCAAGTTTAAATTTCAGATAAACGAGAAATCACTTTGCTAGTATAAGTATATCCCAAATATTTTAAGGAATATATTTACACTAACAGTTTTTTTCTTTGAGTCAGGGTCTCATTCTGTCACCCAGACTGGAGTGCAGTGGCACAATCACAGCTTACTGCGGCCTCCAACTCTTGGGTTCAAGTGATCCTCCCACCTCAGTCTCCCAAGTAGCTGGGACTTTGGGTGTGCACCACCACACCCCACTAATTTTTTATTTTTTTGTAGTGGCGAGATCTCGATAGGTTGTCCACGTTGGTCTTTTTTTTTTTTTTTTTTTGAGTTGGAGTCTCACTCTGTCGTCCAGACTGGAGTGCAGTGGCTGCTCCCAGCCACCGCAGTCTCGACCTCCTGGGCTCCGGCGATCCTTCCTCCTCAGCCTTCCGAGTAGCCAGAATTACAGGCATGCACTACCATGCCCGGTTGATTTTTTGATTTATTGTGGAGAGGAGGTCTCGCCAAGTTGCCCAGGTGGGTCTCGAACCCGCGGGCTCAGGCAATCCACTCAGCTCAGCCTCCCAAAGGCGCGGGATTACAGGCTGAGCCACCGAGCCCGGCTCAGGTTGGTCTTGAACTCCTGGGCTCCAGAGATCCTCTTGCTTCGGCCTCCCAAAGTGCTGAGATTACAGGTATGAACCACCATGGGCAGCAACAAAATTATTTTGAAATATTTGGGACATATACTAAAAAAAAAAAAAAATTGTTGATCTGAAACTCCAATTTAACTGGGGGTCCCATATCTTATCGGTCATCTCCACCTGCCGTCCCGCTCACTCGCGAGGCTGAGTCGCATCCTCTGCCCTGACCTCTGACCTCTCCCATGACCCAACACGGGGCACCCTGGCTGGCCCGCTGCCTGTGAGGACAGAGCCCCTGATGCCTCCTCGGCGAAGTCGTTGGGAGGCAGCGCTGGGCCTCGCCTGCAGGGGAAGGCCCAGCCCAGAGAACCCAAGTTCTCTGGGAGACATGACAGGCCCAGCTGGGGGCCCCATGGTCACACGGAGGCCAGCCCGGGCCAGGCTGGGGCGTGCCCTGCCCTGCGGGGAGGGGCGGGCAGTGCCCAGGAGCCGCCATGCGGGCACCATCTGGCCCCGGGCCTGGCTCCGTCGCTCCACAAAAATCGTGAGCCGGGCCCTTCCCTCCTCCCAGGGAGAGAGGAGCGGGGTGTCTGGAAAGCCTCCCAGACAGGAGGGCGGGTAGAATGTAGGTCAACTCCTGGCTGCCGGAAAGAGTGATGTCATCGGCTCCTTGGGGGAAGATGAGGAAGCTGTGAGTTTGGGTGAGCAAGAGATGGTGCCGACTAGCAGGCTGGTCCCCTCGAAGGTCAAGCCCCCTGGGGGTTTCAGGACAGTCACAGCGATCCCTCTGAAATGGGGTACGCAGGTGGGGCGAGGAGAGAGCCGGTCTCCATCTCCCCACAAAGCACCTCCGAGCAGGACCCCAGGGGTTCCTGGTCATTAATCACACCGCCCGGCCCTTCTTCCTGCTGTCCCCACATTATGACCTGCGGAGCGCGTTGAGACCAGACTTGCCTGGCTCTGAGACCCTGAAGGCTAAAGTTAGAAACAGGCTCTGTTTAAAGCAGTGAGTGGCGTTTTCCTATTTCTCTCGCCAGATAGAGGCATTTATCTTTGGGTAAAGGCTGTTCTTTTGTTTTGGAAAAAACATTTTCGCGGGCCTTTGGGTGACCAGCAAAGTGACCCAAAGCAAATCCCAAATCTTACACCGGCCCGCTCTGCAGAACGAGGGAGAAGGCCGAAGTCACCAAGGCCGCTTCCCCCGGGAGGGACGCACAGACCTGGGGTTGGGGGTCTGGACCCAGGGGAGGAAGGATGTGGGTGTGGGAAGGGCGGGGCACTCACATGAGAGGTGGCCCGAGGGACGTATGGGCTCAAGGTTGTGATGCCTAATGAAAATCTTTTATTTATTTAAAGTCAGAGTCTCACTCTGTCACCAAGGCTGGAGTGCAATAGCACAATCACAGTATACTGCAGCCTTGACCTCCTGGGTTCAAGCAATCCTCCCATCTCAGCCTCCCAAATAGCTGAGACTCCAGGCATGCACCATCACATCTGGCTAACTTTTTCTTTCTTTTTTTTGTGTAATGAGGTCTTGCTATGTTGCCCAGGCTGGTCTTGAACTCCTGGGGTAAGTAATCCTCCGCCCTTGGCCTCCCGGAGTGCTGGGATTAGAGACATGAGCCACCCTGCTAGCCTCCGGAAATCCTTTAACGTTTTCCTTTTCTACATGGTATTTCCCATCCCTGAGTCAAGTTGTGATGAAACACCATGGCCTGGGGGGTCTTGGGACTTCTTCGGGTTTGCGGCAGGGACTGGCAGTGTGAAGGAATTGGCAGCAGCTAGAGAAGCAAGACATGGTCAGGGGAGAAGCCCATCCAGTGGCAGAGGGGTCAGCTGGATCCACAGGGGACAAGTGATCAGAGGGCATGACCTACTTGGGGATCACAGTGAGAGGACACTCAGAACAAACTGCACTGCCAACTCATTGGTGGGATGGGACCTTGGGGCCGGGAAGGAAGAAGGCTCTTGGGCCCTGGAGAACTTAAGACCGTCTGGGTCAAAAGGCTGCCAATCAAGACCTGAGACCCCGAGAAATGGAGGGATGAGAGCAGAGCTGCAGGGACGGAGCGGAGGTCTGGGTGGCCTGACACAATCTGGCTTTCCCTGGTCATGTGGATAAATGACGGCGGCTGTTCCTCCTGGAACGCGGTCGGGCTGGCGATTGAGTTCATTGGCTAAATCAAATTTGGGCGAAGTCCTTTTATATCAAGTGCTTTAACATCCATCACCTTCTCCAGTCTACTGATAAATCCTATTACCCATTACGAAGCCCGAGGCAGCCTCCCAGAGTCTGAGAGAGACACGGGTGGCTGGGCGCTGGCGGGCTTGGGTGCACAGCTGAGGGGTGATGCCACCGGGGCCTGGCCAGGCTGGCTCACTAAAGCAGAATTGCATCTTTCCTGGTGGGAAGTCCCAACTCCCCCGAAGAAGGCCCAGGCCCAGGCGGTAGCCCAAAGAGGCCCATTTTTCACACGCGGAAAACACGAGAAGGAGCTGGGTGTGATGGTTGGAAGGGTGGGAGGTGACGGGGGGGTGTTAGCAATCCCAGCTGGCTCTGCCTCTTGGCCTCCTAGTTCCTATATTCTGGCTCTTTTCTTCTCTGGAAAGAGTTGCTGATAGTAAGACTCATTTGTTCCTGTGAGTTCATTTGTTCATGAATGAATGAATGAATGAATGAGCTCCACACATACTCAGCATGTCTACCTGGTTCTGGGTGTCGGTACTACAGTGTGAACAAGCCAGACCCATTCCTCCTCCCTGAGAGCTCAGAGCCTAGGGGGGCAGGCATCTGGTGTGTACGTGCACGGCCATGGTAGCCAAGACAAAGCAGCGAGGTTGCTGCCGTCTCCAAGGCTGGAGAAGGGCCAGAGGGGAGGGCTGCACAGGTCTCGGCCTCTGGAGAGGAGCTCTCCAAGTCAAGCCCTGAGGGGTGAGGGGTTTGCCAGACCTGAGGCCAGGGAGGGCTGGGTTGTGCTCCAGGCAGGAGGAACAGCCCGGAGGCAGGCCAGGGTGATGCTCTTCAAGGACTCAGAGCCCAGACCGCAGAGGGAGGAAGGGGAGCAGCTGTGGTCCACATAAGCAGAGTCATAGGATGTGGACTCCATTCTATGGTCAACAGGAAGCCACTAGAGGATTTGTTTTTTTGAGTCAGAGTCTCACTCGGTCGCCCAGACTGGCATGCAGTGGCTGCTCCCGGCCACCCCAGCCTTGACCCGCTGGGCTCCGGCGATCCTTCCGCCTCAGCCTTCCGAGTAGCCGGAATTACAGGCATGCGCTACCATGCCCGGCTGATTTTTTGATTTATTGTAGAGACGAGGTCTCGCCAAGTTGCCTGCGCTGGTCTCGAACTCACGGGCTCAGACAATCCACTCGCCTTGGCCTCCCAAAGTGCTGGGATGACAGGCTGAGCCACTGAGCCCAGCCCACTGGAGGGCTTTATACAGAGAAATGATTGGGTTTGTGCTTGGGGGGAAACATAGCACAGAAAAGGCAAGAGTGCTGGGTGTGGTGGCTCATACCTGTAATCCCAGCACTTTGGGAGGCGGAGGCAGGAGGACGGCCTGAGCCCAGGAGTTCGAGACCAGCCTAGGCAACATGACAAGACCTCATCTCTACAAAAAATAAAAAAGTTAGCTGGGTGTGGTGGCATGCACCTGTAGTCCCAGTTACTCAGGAAGGTAAGGGAGGAGGATCGCCTGAGCTAAGCAGGTTGAGGCTGCAGTGAGCTGTGATCATGCCACTGTACTCCAGACTGGGCCACAGAGTAAGACTCCAGCTCAAAAAAAAAAGGGCAAAGACTGAAGGGAGAGAGAGAGGCCAGTCATTTCCTCATACAAAATCCCGATGCCACCATGGACCTCTCTTCTGTGGACGGGGGTGGTCCACCTTGGGATCCTATTCAGGCTGAGAGCTCAGGATGAAGGGGTGGTTAGGAGTTCAGAGGGGGCATTTTCCCATAGGGTGAAAGGAGGTTTCCAGGAGCCCAAGCACGAAATAGACAGCTCAACCTGTGGGGGAAAGCAGAAAATGCCCAGAGTCAGGACAGTCACGCCAAGGCCCCTGCTGGTGCCTCAGCTTCTGTGAGCAGGGGGACATGGTGGTGGCGTAGCCTGCAGTGTGTCTATGATGGGTGCTTGTGAAGCGGATTCACGTGTGTGGGCAGGAAGGCGTGTGTATGTGTGAATCGGGTGCGTGATGACAAGTGGATGCATGTGTGTGTGTGTGTGTGTGTGTGACTTGGGGGTACACATCAGGGGTATCTGTGCATCTAAAAAGGTCTTGGTATGGGAGGAAATGGCACTGAGGCTTCAAGGTGACCTGCCCCAGCCTCCCTGGGAGGGACACAGTCTAGCCAGGGCCAGGAGGCAAGAACAAGGCCTGATGATGCGTCTGGACATGGCCTGTCTCCTCCCCATGAGACCTCCCCTCTCCAGCCCTGCCTGTCCTGCTCATCCCTCATTCACCCCATACACAGCTGGTAAGGCCCAGCAAGTCACAGAGCCGGGGGCAAGGCCTGCCCGGGCCTGGTGGCCACCCACCCACCAGGGTGGCCCAGGCTGAGCTGTGCAGGGCTCATGTCCAGTGGGCTCTGGGCGAAAGTCACTTTGGCTCCCTCTAATATTAAAATGAATTGCTGGGCATGGTGGCTCAAGCCTGCAATCCTAGCACTTTGAGAGGCTGAGACCAGAGGCTCACTTGAGCCTGTGAGTTTGAGACCAGTCTGGGTAACAAAGTGAGACCTCGTCTCTAAAAAAAAAAGACAACAAAGAAAAGAAAAAATACCAGGCTTAGTGGCTCAGCCTGTAATCCCGCACCTTTGGGAGGCTGAGGTGAGTGGATTGCCTGAGCCCGCGGGTTCAAGACCCGCCTGGGCAACTTGACAAGACCTCATCTCTACAATAAATCAAAAATTAGCCAGGCGTGGTAGCGCGCACCTATAGTTCCAGCTACTCGGAAGGCTGAGGCGGAGGGATCACCAGAGCCCAGCGGGTCGACGCTGCGGTGGCCAGGAGCAGCCACTGCACTCCAGTCTGGGTGAGAGAGTGAGACTCCAACTCAAAAAAAAAAAAAAGAAAAGAAAAAACGAGTTGCTCTTTCTTGCAGGAAGGAACCAGGGGATGGAGCTGGGCTTGAGATGAGACTGAGGGAGTGGGCTTGGCTGCTGAGCAAGTGATGCTGGAAGCAAAGCTCGTGTTCAGGTGACTGAACGCCCACTCCTTACAGGTAATGACGACCCTTTCCTGAACACCGACCGCGTGTTAGGCTTGAGCTCACCGGCAAGTTCTCAGACAAGTGTCATGATGGTAGGTTCCCATTTCACATGTGGATAAACCGAGAGACTTGTTCCGGCCATAAAACCACCACCAGGCCACTCTTGGTCCAGGACAAACCACGGTAAACCACGAGGATGGGCCACCCCTGGTTGCCGGGACAGACGTGGGGTCTGGAGAAGGTGCTGGAAGCGGGGTTTCTGGCCTGAAGATGAAACCTGTTAGCCTTTTCTTCTGACGCATCCTGGCGGGCCCTCAGCCCTCATGCCTCGCAGCTCCCTGCCCACCCTGATCGTTTTCCGGGCGTGTTTCCCACCGTCCCTCTGGCCCTCCTTGGTTCACCTCAACTGTCCCCCATGAGTCGCCCACACACCCGGCACCTCCCATGTTTTCAGGAAGAGCCCTCTCCTCACCCCTCCACTGGCGGCTCATCCCCCAACTCCTGCCAGACAAACATTTTCTCTCTCTTTCTTTTTTTTTTAAAGCCAGAGTCTCACTCTGTCATCCAGGCTGGAGTGCAGTGGGATGATCACAGCTCACCGCAGCCTCCACCGAGCCGAGGTCTCGCTGTGTTGCCCAGCCTGGTCTCGGATTCCTGGGCTCAAGTGATGCTCCTGCCTTGGCCTCCCAAAAATGCTAGGATTACAGGCACGAGCCACCATGCCCAGCTAAGGGCCAAATGTTTTCAAGTTCTTGCCTATGCCCTCTTTTTCACCCCTTCCTCACTCTTTTAGAATTTTTGGCATTCACCCTTGAATGCACCCCGAGGGGGCCTGCATTCTCAAATCCCGAATCTGTTCTGGATCTGAACAGATGCTTTGACCTCCACATCGCTGGGTCCGTGGACTCTCCTGGCCTCCTCCGTGTGGCCCTCCCAGCGGCCCAGACCCAGGTGCCCGCTCCCCTGGAAACACCCTCCTGCCTGGCTTTGGGGCACCTCCTCTTCCTGTTCTCAGATCTCCGGCTCTCCCTGGTTCCCCTGTCGTTCTCGGAAGTCTCGCACGCCCCCACGGCGGGCAGGCGTCGCTGTCACCGCGGAGCCTGGGCCACCCCGCACCCATCCTCGCCTGTGCCTCACGCTGGGAGGTCCACATGTTCCGGATGCCTCCCAAGCGTCGCACAACCAACGGGTTCAAAATAGCACGCAGCCTTCCTCCAGGGTGCAGCCACTCTGCAGGGCGGCTTGGCAGTTTCTTACGAAGCGAAGTGCACACTCACCGTAGGACCCAGCCATCCACACCTGGGTGTTTACCCAAGAGACGTGGAAACTTATGTTCGCCCACAAACCTTGACACGCATGTTTATAGCAGCTCTATTCATAATCGCCCCAAACTGGAAGCCACCAAAACGTCCCTCCGTGGAGCACACATGGATAAACAAACCGCGGCGTGCCCATCCATGCCGTTAGTCCTCCAGAGCAACGACAAGGAATGAGCTAGACAGGCGACAATGAGGACAAACGTCAAAGGCACTGTGTGGAGTGAGAAAGCTCATCTTTTAGCTACGTGCTGGCCGGGCGCGGTGGCTCACGCCTGTCGTCCCAGCACTTTGGGAGGCCGAAGCAGGAGGATGGCTTGAGCCCGGGAGTTCAAGACCAGCCTGGGAAACATCTCGAGACCCTGTCGCTACAAAGAAAAAAAATATCTAAAAATTAGCCAGGGGTGGTGGCGTGCACCTGTAGTCCCAGCTACTCAGGAGGCTGAGGCGGGAGGATCACTTGAGTGCAGGAGGTCAAGGCTGCAATGGGCTGGGATTGCACCACTGCACTCCAGCCTGAGAGACAGAGTGAGACCTTGTCTCAGAACAAAAAATAAAATAGTAAGAATAATAAATAAAATTGATGTGCTGCATAATTCCACGTATAGGATATTTTCAGAACAGACAAAGCTGTATTTCAGGGAGTAGATCAGTGGCTTCCAGGGGTCTGAGGGGGGGGCTGAGTGTTCCAACCAGGGGGTTCCCTGGGGAGACAGAGCTATTCTAAATCCAGAGCGTGGTGGTAGTTACCTGGATCTATACATGTGTTAAAACTCAAAGAACTGTACCCCCAAAAGGTCAGTTTTACTGTAAGGCAATATATATATATTTATTTTGAGCTGGAGTCTCACTCCATCGCCCAGGCTGGAGTGCCGTGGCATGCTCATGGCCACCCCAGCGTCGACCTGCTGGACTCTGGCGATCCTTCCGCCTCAGTTTTCCAGGTAGCCAGAACTACAGGCGCATGCTACCATGCCTGGCTAAGGATAATATTTTAAAAGTGGCCGGATACGGTGCCTCCTGTTTATCATCCCAGCACTTTGGGAAGTGGAGGTGAGAAGACTGCTTGAAGCCAGGAGTGTGAGACCAGCCTGGGCAACATAGCAAAACCTTCTCTCTACAACAAAGTCAAAAAATTACCCGAGCATGGTGGTGCCTGCCTATAGTCCCAGCTACTCAGGAGGCAGGAGGATTGCCTGAGCCCAGGAGCTCAAGACTGCAGTAAGCTATGAGCTAGGATGGTGCCACTACACTCTAGCCTGGGCAACAGAGCAAGACCCTGACTCTAAAAAAAAAAAAAAAAATTAAATAAAAATAATGGTGCCGGGCTCGGTGACTCAGCCTGTAATCCCGCACCTTGGGAGGCTGAGGTGAGTGGACTGCCTGAGCCCACGGGTTCGAGACCCGCCTGGGCAACTTGGCAAGACCTCATCCCTACAATAAATAATAATAAAAAAAAATCAGCCAGGCATGGTAGCGTGCGCCTGTAATTCCAGCTACTCAGAAAGCTGAGGCAGAAGGATCGCCGGAGCCCAGCAGGTCGAGGCTGCAGTGGCCGGGAGCGGCCACTGCACTCCAGTCTGGGCGACAGAGTGAGACTCTGACTCAAAAAAAAAAAAAAAATGTGTTTTGTGATGGTGAGAAAAATCTCAGAAGAAACTTTTCGAGGGAGTCCCAGTTCTTCCCAGTGTTACTGGGAAGGCGTTATTGGCAGTGACTTTGTCCCTAACACCCACTGGGCTTTCTGCATCTCCTGTGACCCTGGTCAAAATCCCGATGCCCCTCTGCTCCCTCTGCTGGGAACAGGCCACAGCTGGTAGGGGAGCAGAGCCAAGGCACTGGAGGAGCCCCCCGGGCCCAGAGACCAGCCCTCCATGCTCAATAGCAGACCCCCCACGCAGTTCTCAGCACAGCTCATCCCCTCCCCAACACCCCAGTTCTCAATATTGTCAATATTGTCTCTAACCGTGCATGTTTGCTTTTTTGGTGGGAAGCACACTTCGGGCTTGGGAGGCCAGGTAAAGGCTTTGAATCTCTATCCCCAGACAGCTGAGAATCTCCAAAGAGCTGGGTTTAAAAAGTAGAAAGCGAGGACAGGCGTGGTGGCTCACAGCTGTCATCCCAGCACTTCGGGAGGCTGAGGTGGGAGGACTGCTTGAGCCCAGGAGTTCAAGACCAGCCTAGGCAACATAGCAAGACTTGTCTCTACAAAAAAATTTTTTAAAAATTAGCTGGGAGTGGTGGTATGCGCCTGTCGTCCCAGCCACTAGGGAGGTTGAGGCAGAAGGATTGCCTGATTCCAGGAGGTCAAATCTGCAGTGAGCCATGAGCTATGATCACACCACTGCACTCCAGCCTGGGCAACAGAGTGAGACTCCGATGCCAAAAAAAAAAATAGCTACTCTAGGGAGCTCATATAAGTGATGGCAAGTGTCAGGATTTTCGTCCTTTCAAGACAGAATATTCCACTGTGCAGATAGACCACATTTTGCTTACCCACTCACATGCTGATGGACATTTGGGTTGTTTCTGCCTTTTGGCTGTTGTGAATAACACTGCTATGAATGTGGATGTATGAATATCTCTTCAAGTCCTACTCCTAGGAGCGGAATTGCTGGGTCCTGTGGTGATTCTATACTTAACTTCTTCAGGAACACTGTACTGTTTTCCACAGCACTGCACTATCTTGTTTTCTCACCAGCAAGGTTTTTTTGAAACTCGTTTCTACAAAAAAAATGAAAAAAATGAGCTGAGTGTTTAAGACGAAAAAAAACATGGTTAGGCATGGTGGCTCTCACACCTGTCACCCCAGCACTTTGGGAGGTGGAGATGAGAAGACTGCTTGAGGCCAGGAGTTTGAGACCAGCCTGGGCAACATAGAAAAACCTCGTCTCTATGAAAAAGTCAAAAAATTATCCAGGTGTGGTGGTGTGCGCCTGTAGTCTCAGCTACTCTCAGGAGGCTGAGGAAGGAAGATCACCTGAACCCAGGAGGCTGAGGCTGCGGTGAGCTGCGAACTCGGATTCTACCACTGCACTGCAGTCTGGGCAACAGGTTTCCATTTTCCACATTCACGTCAACATGTTATTTTCTGCTTTCCTGATCAGAGACATCCCAGTGCGTGCATCTGTTTACTTAACCTCCTGGCCTCAGCCTCCTCCTCTGTGTAATGGGGACGCTGATCCTCACAGCATAGGACTTGATGGGGAAACGCAGGTCAAGGGCTTAGGACACCACCTGGGTTATGAGACGTCTCAGCAAATGACAGTTAATACGGCGGAAGGAGAAGGCTCTGTCCTCCCAGAGTGACAAGGAGCCGGTGCAGGCAGGATAACATCACAGCATTCCCCTGGGGCCCATTTTTCCCATGGAGCAGCTGAGGAAGAGACAGAGGGACAGGTGCAGGGACAGGGTGGCCGCCTCTCTCCACACCCCCTCAGCCCACCGTCCACGTGCCACGGAGGTTTGCTTCCCTCTGCTGCTTCTATTCTCGTCCAGCGTCCGTCCATCTCCAGTTACGGACGATCAATGGGGACAGGACGTTTGTGGAAGAAGGAAGAAGGCGAGAAAGGGGGAAGGGGCAGAGGAGACAGCCAGGCGGGGGTCGGCCCAGGCTTGGAGCAGCTGGACCCCGGCGGATCTGGGGGAGCCGGGCTGGGCCAGTCCAGGGGTCAGAGGCACCTGTCCCGGTCCAGCCCTGCCTCTGGGATCTAGCAGGTCTCCCTCCCAACCCCCCCACTCAAGGGCTGCAGTCTCCTCCCGGGCAAAAAGAGGATGAGAACGCAACATCAGATACGCAACATGCCGAGTAAACTACACCTGTTGCTCTTGTTCACTTATCCACCACATTTATCAAGTGGAATAGAACAGGCGCTTAAGACCTTAACCTGGTGCACGGGATCTTTCTACCATCTCCCACAAACACCATCCCACTCGGCTTGAATGCCTCCAGGAACGGGGAACTCACTCACTTCCCTGGAGCTTCCAAGAGTTTTCTGGGCAGAGGAATTACCCCCAGGTAGGGGGATGACACCTCTCTCCCCCTTGACTCCCAGTCACAACATGGGCAGGGCTGGCCAGGCTGTTTTGCCGGAGTTTGCCCACGCCCCAGCTCCTGGCCACTCAGCCCTGCCATTGGCCTGCTGAATGTGATGCTACTACGGCTGAAAGGAGACACTGGAGTCTGGACTCGGTGGCTCAGCCTGTCATCCCAGCACTTTGGGAGGCTGAGGCGAGTGCACTGCCTGAGCCCGCGGGTTCGAGACCCACCTAGGGAACTTGGCAAGACCTCATCTCTACAATAAATTAAAAAAACTTAGCCGAGCATGGTAGCATGCGCCTGTAGTTCTAGCTACTCGGAAGGCTGAGGTGGAAGGACCGCCAGAACCCAGCAGGTTGATGCTGGGGTGGCTGTGAGTGTGCCACTGCACTCCAGCCTGGGCGACGAAGTGAGACTCTGACTCAAAAAAAAGTTGGGGGGCCTGTAATCCCACTGCTCTGGAAGGCCGAAACGCTGGGATTACAGTGTGGGAAGATCACTTGAGGCCAAAAGTTTGAGACCAGCATGGGCAACATAGCCAGATCCCCATCTCTATTAAAAATTTTAAAAACTTAGCCAGGCGTGGTGGTGCACACCTGTAGTCCCAGCTACTCAGGAGGTTGAGGCGGAAGGATCGCCTGAGCCCAGTAGTTTGAAGTTATAGTGAACTGTGATTGCACCACTGCACTGCAGCCTGGGCAAAGAACAAGACACTGACTTCAATAATGATTTTTAAGCAGATGCCAATATTTTAAAAATCAAGAGATTCACATAGACATCTGCTGTGTGCCGCCTTCTCTTGCAAAAGCAGAAGATCCGGCACTATGTGGTCTGCTGTTCCGGGAGGGGTGTGCTCACTTCACTTTTCCACAGGTCCTACCCTTCCCTATTGCTTCTGTCAGTCCATGTGACCCACACATGCCGTCTTCCCAGCACCTGTGGACACGAGTTTGTAACCCCTGTGAACCCAAAAAGCACGCTTCTAGCCAATTTCCCTCTCTCTCTCCCTCTCTTTTTTTCTTGAGTCAGAGTTTCTGTTGTCCAGGCTGCAGTGTAGTGGCATGCTCACAGCCATTGCAGCCTCAACATGCAGGGCTCAGGCAATCCTTCAGCTTCAGTCTCCCAATTAGCTGAAACTACAGGTGTGCATCACCGTGCCTGGCTAATCTTTTTGATTTATTGTAGAGACGAGGTCTCCCCATGTTGCCCAGGCTGGTCTCAGGCAAGCATCCTGTCTCAGCCCGCCAAAGTACTGGGATTACAGGCATGAGCCACTGTGCCTGGGCCACCCTCCTTTCTAAGCTCCTGAGGTGGGTGCAGTGATGGCCTCACATCCAGGCAGTCCAGTCACCGTGCCTCTGTCCCTTATCTCTCCTGACACCTAACCAGGAATAAGCTCTTTAAACATATCATTTCATTGAATGCTCACTACAGGCTAATGAGGTAATTACTATTTCTCCATTTTGCAGATGAGAAAACATTTTGCAGACGAGGTCTGGCCCTTTGTTGCTCAGGCTGGTCTCGAATCCCTGAGCTCAGGCAATCCTTTCATCTCGGCCTCCCAAAGTGCTGGGATTACAGCACCCGCGCCCGGCTCATTACCATTATTTTTGAGTGGGGGGGGTCTCTCTCTTTCACCCAGGCAGAGGCACATTCATGGTCACGCAGCCTCTATCTCCTTGGCTCAGGCATCCTTCCAACTTGTGACCTCGCCTCTAAACTAGATTAAAAAAAAAAATAGTGGGGCCTGGTGGTACACGCCTGTGGTCCCAGCCCCTTGGGAGGTTGAGGCGGAAGGATCGCCGAGCCCAGCGGGTGGAGGCTGCGGTGGCCGGGGGCGGCCACTGCACTCCAGCCTGGGTGACAGAGGGAGACTCCGACTCAAAAAAAAAAGCCCCCCTGCAAGATGCCTTGCTGCCCTTAATCACTGCGGTGGGGGTGGCGTGGGGCTCCGGCCCCCGCCAAGCGCCATCAAGCGATGATCTCATTCCTCCTCGCATCCAGATTTTTGCCCCAGATTTGCCGCTCGGTTGAGAGCCAGCCACTCCGACCGCGCACCTGGATTTCCCAAGCGTGGAGGGAGAAAATAGCTCCCGCCCCCCGCCTGCCTTCCAGGAATGGGAGCGCGGGGCGGG
>NW_007259487.1:41565-47134 GCF_000164805.1 Carlito syrichta
GGGAGGCGGAGGCGGGAGCACTGCTTGAGCCCAGGAGTTCGAGACCAGCCTCTGCAAAACATAAATTAAAAAAGTAGCCGGGCGTGGTGGCAACAGAAAGAGAGCGATCTCAACTCAACCACCAAAAAAAAAAAAAAAAGACCTTGGATTCGGGAGGGGAGGCCAGTGGGATTGTCCCACCACGCAGACGACCTGAGTTCGAGAGGGGCCGAGTCAGAGCTGGGACCAGAAACGAGGAGGCCAGGGGGCCAGCGCCTCGCTAGAGGCAGCTCAGGGCTTGAGACTGACTTGAGCTCGGACGTGCTTGGGTCTGGATCTTTTTTTTTGAGTTGGAGTCTCACTCCGTCGCCCAGACTGGAGCGCAGTGGCCGCTCCCGGCCACCGCAGCCTCGACCTGCTGGGCTCCGGCGATCCTTCCGCCTCAGCCTTCCTTCCGAGTAGCCGGAATTACAGGCATGCGCTACCACGCCCGGCTGATTTTTTGATTTATTGTAGAGATGAGGTCTCGCCAAGTTGCCCAGGCGGGTCTCAAACCCGCGGGTCAGGCAATCCCCTCACCTCAGCCTCCCAAAGGCGCGGGATTACAGGCTGAGCCACCGAGCCCAGCTGGGTCTGGATCTTGACCGCCTGCTGTTTAGTGGAATGGTGCCATCTCTTTACATTCCCCCAACCTCACCAGCCTCGGCCTCCCCATCTGAGAACTGGAGGCCAAGGGAAGTACTGTCCCTGCAGGAAAAGCTCCATGGGGCAGGCATCAGGTCCAGCTTTCTCATGCTGCATCCTCGGCCTGTGGGCTCTCTGGCACTCAAAAACCATTGGGGAATTAAATGACTATTGATTAAACAAGAAAATGCACGTGAAGCCGTTAACACAGCACTCAATAGCAAACGGGCCTGTAGCAGGTACTCGATAAATATTTGCCATGATCGTTAGTGGGCCATGGGGGACACCAAAATTCTGAGGGAATCCCCAGAACAGGCTCATTGTGAAATTTCAGGGCCTGCGAACCCCTGGGAGTCCCCAGGTGCCCATGCAGCAACTTTGGGGCCATCATCTGGTCGAGTCCCACACCCGGCTTTGCTATCCAGCTCTTCCTCTCTGGGCCTCACTGGATTCTTGGCCCAGCCAGGCTTTCCAAAAGAGATAGTTTGAGTTGGAGTCTCACGCTGTTGCCCAGGTTGGAGTGTAGTGGCACAATCCTAGCTCACCGCAGCCTTGATCTCCTGGGCTCAGGCCATCCTCCCATCTCCTAGTAGCTGGGACTACAGGTGTGTGCCACCACACCCAGCTAATTTTTTTTATTTTCTGTAGAGACGGGGTCTTGCTATGTTGCCCAGGCTGATCTCAAACTCCTGGGCTCAAGCAATTCTCCTGCCATGATCCATCACGTCTGGCCTTCCCATGGGGAACTGTAGAAGGAAGAGAGGAGGAAGCCTCAGCCTTCCACTGGGCCATCTAACCAGATCTAATCAATCAATAAGTCAAGCTCTCCTGCCAATCAGCCACCAGAGGACCACTTACTCTATCTGGGGATTGCCATATTTCACCACCGTCATGGTTGATTGCCACCGCCCACAGGGGCTGGGTGCCAAAGGGAGCTTGGAGCCTCTGGGCAGGGACCGCCCTGCCACCTTGCCAGGAAGATATGGGCTCTAGGCAGCCAAAAGTCCTCTTGTCACAGGTGGGAAACTGAGGCCCGGAGAAGCAAGAGGCGGAGTGGGGTTTGAACTCCAGGTCACCACAGCCAGCCTCAACCTCCTGTGCTCAGTTAATCCTCCTGCCTCAGCCTCCCAAGGGCATCACACGAGGTCCTGACTATCATCCTCCCAGCCTGGAGGTCCAGGCCTTAGGAATCTCCCGTGAGCCGCCCTTGAAGTGTAAGGCGGGCCCTTAACCAGACTCTAGATGATGAGGGTCACCCAGGTGCAGCCCAAGGCAGGTCAGAAAACAGGCCACGGTCCTGGGACCTGGTTTCCACTCCCAAACGGTTAAGCCCAGTGGCGTTTCAGGGGCCAAGGGGTGTCTGTACCAACCAGACGATCGCTACCTGAGGGCAGAGGTCATATAGATGTCCAGAGGCTGAAAGCCTAGATCCCTGGCTTCCACACCAGTGCCCACACGTCGGGTGGCTTCCAGAACACTCCTGATTTTATTTATCTTGACATGGGGTCTCACTCTGTCACCCAGGCTGTAGCACAGCGGCACGATCACAGCTCACTGCAGCCTCGACCTCCTGGGCTCAGGCGATCCTCCTGCCTCAGCCTCCTTAGTAGCTGGGACTACAGGCATACACCACCATGCCTGGCTAATTTTTTTTTTTGTTTGAGTTTCTGTAGAGTCAAGGTCACACCATGTTGCCCAGGCTGGTCTCGAACCTCTGGGCTAAGGCAATCCTTCTGCCTCAGCCTCCCAAAGTGCTGAGATTACAGGCATGAGCCATCTCGCCTGGTCACTTTCCTGATTTTAAATATCCTGTCCCAACAGGGGGTGGGTTAGAGATTATGGCTGTCTGAACCACAGGCCCTTGTTTGCACCTGTTTCATTTCCATCTGTCAGCCTTGAACTTGACTCCTCCTTCACAAACTACTTGCTTTTGCCTTGTCTGCCTGGAATCCACCACATACACTGTCCAAATAAAGAGAAATGCAAACCCAAGTTGCAAACAAAAGCACCACACCGGCCCCACCCAAGGCCACCCGGCAGGCAGCAGTAAATGACTGGCAGATGGACAGGCTTCCAGACTCTTCCCTACACCTGCGAGGCTTCTCTTGTGCCTGCACACACTTCTTTCCAATGTCTATTCAAGACGTAGAAATGTATGCACAGGCATATTATACACTTTGCAAAAACAGGATTATATTATACACACCAAGCAGGCAACTGGCTTTTCCCACGTGTGAGGAATTACAGGCAGCACCGAGCGTCCGTGGTGGAGATGCCCACTCATCTGTACATCGGCCCAGCTGGCTCTGAGTGCAGCTCCTTCTCCACCTGCCTAAGCCGTGCTCCTGGCCCCAATTATGCTCCAGCACCCCTGGGTGTCAAATCTGTCCCTCTGTACTCCCTCAGCCTGCCCAAACCCTCTCACTCAGTTACTCTGTACAGTATTTATTTTATTCAACTTTTTTTTTTTTGAGTCAGGGTCTCACTCTGTTGCCCAGGCTACAGTGCAGTGGCACGATCATGGCTCACCATAGCTTCAACTTCCTGGGTTCAGGTGATCTTTCTGCCTCGGTCTCTCAAGTAACCGGGACTACAGGCACACACTACCATGCCCCGCTAATTTTTTAAACATTTTTGTAGAGACAAGGTCTCACTATGTTGTCCAGGTCGGTCTTGAACTCCTGGGCTCAAGTGATCTTCTTGCCTCGGCCTCCCAAAGTGCTGAGATTATAGGTGTGAGCCACCACATATTACAAGTCAGGCCCTGTTCTGAGTGCTTCATCAGCTTGCACTCATTTAACCCTGACCACGATCCAGTGAGAGGTATAATCAATATCACCCCCATTCTGTGGATGACTCAGGATTCTGAAGCCTTGGCCCCAGAGACCAGCACACTTTCTGCCAAACAAACGAATGACCTAGGACGGTGCAGACCCATTTAATCACCCACAATCTAAGCAGTCCCTGGAAATCAAAGGCTGTTTTTACCTCCTATGACAGTCTTTGGCCCCCCCCCAAGGTATCCTCAAAACATGTTCTACTCCAGAACTGTGCAGGAAAGATCTACCTCAGCAGGCCTGGGCTGACCACACCCTGCACATTCTAAAGAAAGCTATAACCTCTAACCCATAAGCCCTTAGGGTGTCCCATCTGATAAGAGTGTCTGTGTTTGCCTGGGGTCTTGGGCCACACCAGAGTCTATGCTAATGATGTGATTTATGGCGGGGCCTTGGGCCCTGTAGGATCAGTTTGACCTCTGGAGGACTTGGAGACTAAAGCCAGCCATAGTGGTCAGCCACGCCTATGTGACCAGCCCCCAATAAAACACTGGATGCTGAGGCAGAGGTAAGCATCGCGGTTGGCAAAACTCCATACATGTTGTACCACAGCATTGCCTGCATAACCCCGGGGGGGAAGCACCAGAAGCTGGGATGGTACCTGGTGGCTGGGACAGAGGCAGGCCCTTTGATGTAACACCAGGCAATGTTTCAGGAACATCCCAAGTACCAGGTAACATTCCAGGAACTACTAATATCCCAGGTACCAGGTAATATCCTGGGTGCCAGGTAACATCTCAGGAACTAGTAACCTCCCGGGAACCAGGTAACATCCTGAGAACTAGGTAACATCTCAGGTAGCAGGTAACGTTTCAGGTACCAGGTGACATCCTGGGAACTAGGTAACATCCCAGGAACCTGGTAACATCTCAGGGACCAGACAACATCCCAGTGCCAGGCAACATCTCGGGAGCCAGTGACATCCTAGGAACCAGGAAATATCCCAGGAACCAGGTAACATCCCGGGAACCAGGTAACATCCTGAGAACTAGGTAACATCCCGAGAACTAGGTAACATCCAGGCAGGAACCAGGTAGCATCTTGGGGACCAGACAACATTCCAGGTACCAGGTAACATCCTGGGTGCCAAGCAACATCTCGGGAACCAGTAACATCCTAGGAAACAGGTAACAACCTGAGAACTAGGTAACATCTCAGGTAGCAGATAACGTCCTAGGTACCAGGTGACACCCTAAGAACCAGGTAACATCCTGGGAATTAAGTGATTCTCCAGCCACCAGGTACTATCTTAGGAACCAGGTACCATCCCGGAAACCAGATGACATCCTGGGAACTAAGTGATGTCCAGCCACCAAGCACCATGCTGGCAACCAGGTGACATCCTAGGAACTAGGCACCATCCAGGGGACCAGGTGACATCCCAGGAACTAAGTGACATCCAGCCACTAGACACCATCCTGGGAACCAGGTGACATCCTGGGAACCAGGCACCACCCCGGGAGCCAGGTGACATCCCAGGAACTAAGTGACGTCCAGCCGCCAGGTACCATCCTGGGAACCAGGCACCACCCCGGGAACCAGGTGACCCCGGGAACCAAGTGACGTCCAGCCACCAGGCTCCATCCCAGGAACCAGGCACCATCCCGGGAACCAGGTGACATCCCGGGAACCAGGTGACATCCTGGGAACTCAGTGACGTCCAGCCACCAGGCACCATTCTGGGAACCAGGCACCACCCTGGGAACCAGGCGACATCTCCGGAACCAAGTGACGTCCAGCTGCCAGGCACCATCCCGGGGACCAGGTGACATCCTAGGAACCAGGCACCACCCCGGAACCAGTTGACATCCCAGGAACTAAGTGACGTCCAGCCACCAAGCACCATCCCAGAAACCAGGTGACATCCTAGGAACCAGGCACCATCTCGGGGACCAGGTGACATCCCGGGAACTAAGTGACGTCCAGCCACCAGACACCATCCCGGGAACCAGGTGACATCCCAGGAACCATGTGACGTCCAGCCGCCAGGCCCCACCCGGGGAACCAGGTGACATCCCAGGAACCACGTGACACCCAGCCACCAGACACCACCCCGGGAACCAGGTGAC
>NW_007259487.1:48434-50325 GCF_000164805.1 Carlito syrichta
AGAACTCCTTGAGGCCCTTGGCGCTCTCCAGCCGCGTGTACAGGTTGTCCATGTTGCGCAGGTCGGGGCCGGCGAAGATGGCGAAGCGGTCGCGCACCTCGAAGCGCACGTGCTTCTCCTTCTTGGAGCCCGCCCAGCGCGAGTACTCCTCGGTGCAGAGCACGCGGTGGGCGCTGGACGACGCCATGTCGCGCGCGCGGCGGGCCGCCATGCCGAAGGCCTCCATGCAGTCCTCGGCGTAGAACTGGTAGGGCTGCCACGTGCGCCCGTTGTCCAGGGACTTCTCGAGCACCATGGCCGTGGGCCGGCCGTACTCGAAGGTCACCACCACGTCGTCCGTCAGCTCCACGCTCTTGTTCCAGGACAGGGTGATGTTGGCCTCCAGAGGGCTGGGGTAGCGGCTCCACGTGGTGCTCTGCCAGTAGGTGGCCAGGCCCTCCTCCTCGCGGTCGAACATGAGCCGCGGCGGGTGGGCCAGGTCGGGGTTGGAGGCGTCACACTCGTTGCTGCACAGGTAGGGGTTCTCCTGCCAGGGGAGAGGACACGGGGAGGGGGGGTGCCCGGCCCTCCGCCCAGCCCGGCCCCTCGATCTTGGCCTTTTGCTTAGTCGGGGTCTCGCTGCCTGGCCCAGGCGGGAGGGGGTGGCATGCTCACGGCATGCCCCCGGCAGCCTCCACCTGCTGGGCTCCAGAGATCCTTCTGTCTCAGCCTTCCCAGTAGCCGGAACTACAGATGCGGGCCACCTCACCTGGCTAATTTTTTAAATTTATTTATTGTAGAGATGAGGTCTCACCAAGTTGCCCAGGCTAGTCTCGAGCCCGTGGGCTCAGGCAGTCCTCTTACCTCGGTCCCCCAAAGTGTTGGGATTATAGGCGTGAGCCACCGTGCCTGGCCATTTTTGCTTTTGGAGTGGGAGTCTCACTCTGTCACCCAGGTTGGAGGGCAGTGGCACGCTCACAGCCACTGCAACCTCCATCTGCTAGGCTAGGGCAATCCTTCCATCTCAGCCTTCCAAGTGACTGGGACCACAGGCATGTGTCACCACACCTGGCTAATTTTTAAAAAATTATTTATTGTAGAGATGAGGTCTTGCCAAGTTGCCCAGACTCGGGCAATCCTCTCACCTAGGCCTCCCACAGCGCTGGGATTATAGGCGTGAGCCACTGTGCCCAGCCTTTTTCTTTTTTTTGTAGAGACGAAGTCTCTCTATGCTGCCCGGGCTGGTCTTGAACTCCTGGGCATCTGCTCTGTGGCCACATAGGCTGAGCTCCGAATTACAGGCACCATCTGGGTAATTGTACCCATTTCTCCAAAGTGCATAAAGACATGCAAACTCTATGGCTTCCCAAGAAAACCCACACTTGTTCCTACTCTAAATACAGACAACTGGCCGGGCACGGTGGCTCATGCCTATAATCCCAGCGCTTTGGGAGGTTGAGGTGAGAGGACTGCCTGAGCCTGCGGGTTCGAGACAAGTCTGGGCAACTTGGTGAGAACTTGTCTCTATAATAAATAAAAAAATTAGCCAGGTGTGGTGGTGTGTGCCTGTAGTCCCGGCTATTCCAAAGGCTGAAGTGGAAGGATCGTCTGAGCCCAGGAGATCGAGGCTGTGGTGAACCGTGATTGTGCCACTGCACTCCAGCCTGGGCGACAGAGTGAGACTCTGACTTAAAGACAATATAATGAACTGGTCAGTGTAAGTAAAGTGACTTCCTGAATTCTGTAAGCTCTCCTAGCAAAGTATCAAACCTGTGGCCAGTTGTTCAGAAGTACTGGAGGCCCAGGACTTGCAACTGCATCGCAGGTGGGGGCAGCCTTGTGGGACATATTGTTGAGACAAGGTCTCGCCATGTTGCTCAGGCTGGTCTCGAACCCCTGAGCTCAGGCAATC
>NW_007259487.1:51850-54258 GCF_000164805.1 Carlito syrichta
CCGGAGCCCAGCAGGTCGAGGCTGCGGTGGCTGGGAGCGGCCACTGCACTCCAGTCGGGCGACAGAGTGAGACTTCAACTCAAAAAAAAAAAGAAGAGGGCATTTGGATGTGCAGACACACCAAGGGCACACAGGTGCACAGAGAAAAGGCCGTGTGAAGACCTGAGAAGCTGGCCACCTACAAGCCAAGGAGAGAGGCCTCAGAGGAAACAAACCTGCCAACAAGTCGATCTGGGACTTCCAGCCTCCAGAACTGTGAGAAAATAAATGTCTGTTGTTTTAAGTCTCCCCGTCTGTGGCATTTTGTTATGGTAGCCTTAGCTAAGAAATGCTTCATCCCAGGTGAGCAAAGAGGGGACAGGGGCATGGCACTGAAATGTGAGCAGTTGACAGCTTCCCCAGGGACTATCTCTGAGGTCTCCCCTACAAGCCTGGTTTCTCCTTACGCTGGCACTAAGTGGCATCACGCTGCCCTGCCCACCTGGAAAGCTCCTACCAACCCGGCACGGAAGCTGTGCCTTTTCCCAGGCTGCCCGGTCCCCTCTCACCTCAGAGCTAGTGCTCCTCTGACTACTCTCCCTCCAGGTTTTCAGAGTCCTCCCCCGTGTACCTCCTCCAGGAAGCCCTCCTCACCCAACCCCATCTTGGAACTGCAGAGCTGTTCGTGTGCCAATCAGGGACAGTGTAGGGAAGCTTTCATACGGGGCCGGGACCTCAGTAACCACCACTAAATTACAGTTATTAATGCCGTCATATCAATTAGCTATTAATATAACAATTATACCAACAATGGGTCTCATGCTGAATGTTGACATGATTCCCGTCACTGCCCGGCTGCTGTGAGTCACCCACACCTCCCTTCTCCCTGGTCCCTCTTGGTCCCTGCCTCACCTCCCCCCACCCCTCCTAGCCTCCTGGGGTCTCCACGGGCAGGGAAGGGGGCAGCTGCGTCAGGCCTGCCTGTCACAGCGGGCTCTGCTAGGAGATGGGGCGGAGTTCCTAGCCACCGCGAGCTGTACTGCCCTCGCCTGCAGGCCCTGTCCCGGCTGGCCGGGAAGCAGATGGTCGGAAAGTCCTGAATCGGCCTGTGTGTGCTCTTCGGCTGCAGCGGCCACACCAGGGAGCCAGGGGCCGAATCCCAGGCCGGCACCGGCACAGCTCGCCAGCGCACCTCTCTCTTCTCTGTCTCGTGTCTCTCTCTCCTCTCTGTTTCTCTTTTTGTGTGTTTCTGTCTCTCCCTCTCTCTCTGTGTCTGTCTCTTCTCGGTGTGTCTCTCTGTGTGTCTCTCCCTCTGTCTCTCTTTCTGTCTCTGTCTCCTCTCTCCCTGTCTCTCTTTTTGTGTGTGTCTGTCTCTCTCTGTGTGTCTCTCCATCTCTTCTCAGTGTCTCTCTCTGTGTGTCTCTCCCTCTGTGTCTCTCTCTCTCTCTCTGTGTCTCTCTCTGTCTCTGTGTGTCTCTCTCTCCTCTTGCTCTATGTCTCTGTCTCTCCTCTCTTTCTCTTACTCTCTCGCCCCTCCCTGCCCTCCCACCGGAGATCTCGGGATTCCATCTGACCAGCCAGGAGTACGAGTGTGTACTGAGAACGCCGAGCTGACCTTCCCTTTCCTTCCAAACCCAGCACCTGCTCTCGCTTTCCTTCGATTCTTCCAGGGGATTCCGTGGATCCAGCTGGGGATGAGAGCCCAGCGATGGCCCCCTGTAGGGAATGGGAGTGAGGCCTCTGCCCATCGCCAGAAAAGCAGATGAACTCCCAACAGACACCACAGTCAAAACAAAGTGGCCAAACACAGGGAGAAAAAGTTAGGGGTGTTTGAGGCACACCTCCAACCTTTTAGGAGGGCACCAGAGCTGACTTTTGATATTATTATTACTATTTCGAGACAGGGTCTTGCTCTGTTGTCCAGGCTGGAGTGCAGTGGCATGATCCCTGCTCACTGCAGCCCGGACCTCCCACCCACGCTCCCAAGTAGCTGGAACTACAAGCATGAGTCACCACACCCGGTCAGTTTTTTGGTATTTTTTTGTAGCAACAAGGTCTCACTGTGTTGACCAGGCTGGTCTCAAACGCCTGGGCTCAAACGTTTCTCCCACTTTGGCCTCCCAAAGTGGGATTATAGGCGTGAGCCACTGTGCTGGTCTCAACCTTTGATATTATTGAAAGCAGTAATTGCTTCATTAAAACATTTCATAGCTGGGCTCAGTGGCTCAGCCTATAATCCCACACCTTTGGGAGGCTGAGGTGAGTGGATTGCCTGAGCCCGCGGGTTTGAGACCCGCCTGGGCAGCGAGACCTCATCTCTACAATAAATCAAAAATTAGCCGAGCGTGGTAGCGCGCGCCTATACTTCCAGCTACTCGGAAGGCTGAGGTGGAAGGATCGCCGGAGCCCAGCAGGTCAAGGCTGCAGTG
>NW_007259487.1:54278-61917 GCF_000164805.1 Carlito syrichta
CGGCCACTGCACTCCAGTCTGGGCGACAGAGTGAGACCCCAACTCAAAAAAAAAAAAAGCAAACAAAAAAAACATTTCATGCTGGGCGCGGTGGCTCACGCCTGTAAATCCCAACACTTTGGGAGACAGAGGCGAGAGGATTGCCTGAGCCCAGGGATTCAAGACCAGCCTGGGCAACTTGGTGAGACCTTGTCTAGACAATTAAGTCAAAAGATTAGCCAGGCATGGTGGCCTACTCTTGTAATTCCAGCTCTTTGGAAGGCTGAGGTGGAAGGATCATCTGAGCCCAGCAAATCAAGGCTGCAGTGGCTGTGAGCGTGCCACTGCACTCCAGCCCGGGTGACAGAGACTCCAACTCAAAAAAAAATTTCATGAATATTACCAAGCAAAACATACCTTTGACGAAAAGCTTTGGAATTTTCTCCAGAAAATGCAGTAACACCGCATTTCCATACAATTTCAAGGGGCTCACAGAGAGAGACACCGAGAAGAGACACACGTCCCCAGTAAAAGCTCACTGTCTGAGGCCAGAGCAGTGAAGGAAAGCAGCTCTGAGGTCTGAAAGCCCCAAGTCCCATCTCAGCTCTGGTTTTGGAGGCTGTGTGACTTTGAGAAAGTCACTTTACTTCTCTGAGCCTCTATTTTCTCATCCAGTGCCATGTGAGATCATGAGTGTCTCACACTACCTAGAAAACCTAGAATGTCTCCAGATGGTAGCTTCCCAAAGTGCTGGGATTATAGGCATGAGCCACCGCGCCCGGCCTAATTTTTGTGTTTTTTTGTAGAGACAAGGTCTCGCTGTGCTGCCCAAGTTGGTCTCAAACTCCTGGCCTCAAGCGATCCTCCCGCCTCGGGCCTCCCAAAGTGTTGGGATTACAGGCGTGAGCCCCCACACCTGGCCAGTAGCAATGGTTACTAAACAGCATCTTCACACACATCAACCCAGGGAGGAAGAGGTAAGTCTGAGACCACCATGCTTGTTCAAGGAAATCCAGAACCTGCGTGGCATGGCCCACCTTCAGAGGGGCTGACTCGGAAGAGCACAACGATCTATGACACTGAGTGCGTCCACGTGCGGGGACTGGTCACTTCACGCCTGTTCCCTGCTGTGTCCTCCCAGAACCTCCATCCCGGGGCAGGCAGATGTTAACATCCGTCCCAATTCACAGACGAGAAACTGAGCACACACCAGTCCCGTGTCTCCTGGACTCCAGGGGACCCGATCTGGGGAAATCTCAGGAAAGCTGAGGCCATCATGTCTGCGGCTCTCCTGTTTCCCTAGACACACACAAGCCAGTCACCCGGAAGGTCAGGAGTGTGGCTAGACTGTAAACCAGAGACGGCACCAGAGAACAGTGAGCCGGGCAGGAGCCGCCGGCACGGAACCTGCTATGGAGAAACCATTTCACGCCATGCTTTTCAAACCCTGTGACGGGCTCTTAAACGCTTTTGCTTTTATGTTATTTTCTGTTCAAAGGGTACAGTTGGAGTCAGAGGCCGGGTTGTAAACACAGCAGACAAGTTGTGGGCAAAAAAATCTAATTGAATAGGAAAGCGAAGCACGGGAAGAGAGGGAACCGTGCCCATGAACCTCCAGGCTACCTGAACCTCCAGGCCCCTGATCACGGAGCCCGGACAGGGGCGGGCACTGGAACTGTCACAAAGTCCCGTTAAGAAGCACAGCCAGCCTCATGTGGACTAACCTTGCAAGCCACACCTGTGTTGGACAAAATCTCACGGGGCGGGAGCCCTGTGCCCGTGACTATGGGCTTTTGTGACCGGCACGGCCACCCACCAGAGCGCAGTGCGCAGGGCTTTACAGTTTGTAGCCAGAGGAGTGGGCACTGTTCTCCCTCCGCTACAAGCTTGGGCGAGTCAACTTCATTGGCCCAGGTGGGGTTTAGGACACGCCACCCTCAAGTCTCTTAAGCTAAAGGAATTCAAGAAACCACAGGAGCCGGAAGAGCTCTCTGACCAGGTGCATACCACTATGTCCAGCTAATTTTTTAATTTTTTTTTTGCAGAGATGGGGTCTCACTGCGTTGCCCAGGCTTGTCTCAAACTCCTGAGATCAAAGCCTCCCTTCTACCCTCCCTTCTCCCCTGAAGCAGGTCACAAGCCCCTCACCAGAGAGGTGACCTCCCTAGGCTCAGAGGAAAAGAACAGCCTCATGTCTGAAGACACAGGTTCTCAGAGAACAATCCGGCCTTGCGAAGTTCCTGCCAGTTGATTACTAGGAGACAGGACTTTTCTTAGTTGATCATACCTCCCCATGACTATCTATTGCTTCTTCAAGCCTAGCAAAAAATAAATAAATAACTAAAGAGGTGTTCCCATTTCTCCAGGTCTTTGTTCCATTTGAAAGCTCCTGGTTCATGCAAAAAAAAAAAAATTTTTTTTTTTGAGTCAGGGTCTCGCTCTGTCACCCAGGCTGGAACGCAGTGGCATGATCACAGCTACTGCAGCCTCGACCTCCTGTGCTCAGGCAATACTGCTTCCGCCTACCAAGTAGCTGGAACCACAGGTGCATACCACCAAGCCCGGCTAATTTTTAAATTTTTTTTGTAGAGACAGGGTCTCACTATGTTGCCCAGGCTTGTCTCAAACTCCTGAGCTCAAATAATCCACCCTTCTAGGCCTCCTAGAGTGTTTGGATCACAGGTGTGAGCCACTGCACCCAGCCAAAAATCACATAAAGCTTACATCTAATCTGTTTTATGCTTTTCTCTTAATTTGTGTTTTGGGTTGGTGCCTTAGCCATGAACATGGGGTGAGTGAGGAAAAGAAATTTCTCCCCTCCCCCTCCCCCAAAAGCCTCAGCTTCTGAATGCAAATCCAATGAGGGCCGGATACAGTGGCTCATGCCTGTACAGTAATCCCAGCACTTAGGGAGACCAAGGCGAGAGGATTTCTTGAGCCCAGGAGTTCAAAACCAGCCTGGACAACGTAGCGAGACCTCATCTCTACAAAAATTAGAAAAAAAAAAAATTAGCCAGGCATGGTGGTGTGCGCCTGTAGTCCCAGCTGCTCGGGAGGCTGAGACGGAAGGATTGCCTGAGCCCAGGAGGTCGAGGCTGTGGTGGCTGGGAGCGTGCCACTGCACTCCAGCCTGGACAACAGAGTGAGACCCCCAACTCGAAAGAAGGAAGGAAGGAAGGAAGGAAAGCCCAATAAGATTGATGATGCTGACATCACAGGGCAGTAGTAAGAGTGACACTAGGTACCCGTTGCCCAATCCTGCACCGAGCACTCCGCATGCGTGGTCACCCAGGATGCTCTCAAGGGTCCTGGGATAGGGAATCCTTAGGAAACAGAGGCCTGGAGAGACTGAGCAATGTCCCAAGGTCACGCAGCTCCGTGGGACAAGAAGCCAGGCGATGGCCCTCTGCGCCCAGACTCTACGACAAGTTGGGAAACTGTGTCCTTCACTCAAAAGGGAAAGGACGCCGCCACCCCCGGCCTGCACCGCTCCCCCCAAGACTTGGGTTCCACCAGGCGGCAGACAGCACATTTCTGGCCACCGTGGCGTGTGGGCAGACCCGGGCACCGGTTTAGTTTTGGGACCCTGTCTGCCGAGTTGGTAACAGAACCTGTCTCATCCTCAGCCCGGTCACCCTCACTGGGACTGGAGACAACTGCGGCCTCCAGGGTGGGAGGCCCAGAGCGTGGGTGCCCCGTCAGAGGGCCAGGACTCAGGGAGGAGGAGCGGGACTGGGGGTGCCAGGGAAAGGCGACCCAGCAAGCCCCGCCTTCCACTTTGGACCTGGCTTCTGGAACTCTGGGGAGACTCTTCCAGCCTGGGCAGGCGTGTACGCCGGTAATCAGTGCCCTGACCCGTGGGGTCATGAAACTAGGGCTCAGGGGATTGCCCCTCACACCACAGGTGACTTGATCGGGACCTCGCCCTCCCTGTGCCTCAGTTTCCCCGTTCGTGAGATGGCTGAACAGGGCGTGGGCTGTCCAGCTCTGACCCTGACATCCTAAAGTCTCAATCCTGTGCATTCCTCAGGGCCACATGCCGCAAGGGAGGAAGGGCGCCGAGACACATCCTCCCCTCACTCCAGGGAGAAAGCCGGGGTATCGGGGGAATTCTCCCTAACAAATTATTTCCTATTTATCGGTAAGAAAAGTTGCAGCGGGAATAAATTATTAACCAAGCGGAAACGGAGATCCTGCTTGAAGCTGATTCTAATTCTAGCTGCCCTGACGGTCTAGCCCTCCCCTCCCCTAGCGCATTCTCCGTCTCTGTCTCTCCATCTCTCTGACTCTCCTTCTGTGGTTTCATTGATCCCGGTCCCTCTGGCTCTCTGCCTTGAATTTCATCCTCCGTCCTGCAGGCTTCTCTCTCCTCTCTTCAGCCTCCCTTGGAGCAAAAGCCCTGGACAGCAGCAAGGTCACCCTCTGGGGAGCAAACGTCTCAGACAGCTGCAAGGTCACCCTCCCTGCTCATGGGTCAGGGGAAACCGACCCAGGTTTCAGGGCTGGAGCTGCAGCGGGCCTTCCAGCCTAAGCAACTACTCTAGCCAGCCCCCCCGCCACCCCAGGTTTCTTCCCCAGACTCGCTCTCTAGAAGCCACGGTGACTGTCCCCCCAACTCCTTCCTGAGACAGGCCACACTGGCATCTCTTCGGCAAAGGACCCGGAGTCTCTTGGGCCACCTCCCAAACCTGCCCTGGGCCCAGTGGAACTCAAAAAACAAAAGTGTATCTCAGCTGGGCTCAGTGGCTCAGCCTGTCATCCCAGCACTTTGGGAGGCCAAGGCAAGTGGATTGCCTGAGCCCACAAGTTTGAGACCAGCCCCAGCAACTTGGTGAGATCTCGTCTCTACAATAAATCAAAAATTTGCTGGGCAAGGTAGTGCGCGCCTGTAGTTCTGGCTCTTTGGAAGGCTGAGGTGGAAGGATCGTCAGAGCCCAGCAGATCGACATTGTGGTGGCTGTGAGCCTGCCACTACACTGCAGCCTGGGCAATGGGGTGAGACTCCAACTCAAAAAAAAAAGAAGCTGGGCTCGGTGGCTCAGCCTGTAATCCTGCGTCTTTGGGAAGCTGAGATGAGTGGATTGCCTGAGCCGCGGGTTTGAGACCCGCCTGGGCAACTTGGCAAGACCTCATCTCTACAATAAATCAGAAAATTAGCTGGGCGTGGTAGCGCGTTCCTGTAGTTCCAGCTACTTGGAAGGCTGAGGCTGAAGGATTGCCGGAGCCCAGCAGGTCGAGGCTGCGGTGGCTGGGAGCGGCCGCTGCACTCCAGCCTGGGCGACAGAGTGAGACTCCAACTCAAAAAAAAAAAAAAGTATCACAAGGCTGGGAGTGGTGGCTCGCACCTGTAATCCCAACAATTTGGGAGGCCAAAGCCAAAGGATCACTTGAGACCAAGAGTTCAAGACCAGCTTGGGCAACATAGCAAGATGCTGTCTCTCAAAAAAAAAAAAATCACATCAGATCTTCAGTCACCTGGAGCAGCCCTCCACTCTGCCCCAGTATCCCACATCGCCTGGGAGGAAAGAGAACACTTGGGTCTTTCATTTCAACACTGCTCCTGGTGCTTCTCCTTCCAGAACCTTCTGAGAGTGTGAGCCCTGGGCAGCAAGGGTCTCACCGCCTTAGTACCACACTCCCCATGGCTGTCTGCACAGAGAGAAATTTGACAAACATTTCAAGAGACCCCCCACAACGGCCCTAGGGACAGTCCCACACAGGAAGGACGGTGCCTGTGGGGAAGGCGGGCACCCAAGGCCTTGGTCTGCTTTGGGGATGCTGTCCTAACAGCCAGACAGAGACCCCCCCACAGCTCATCATCCAGGCTTGGGCTTCCTCAGCCAAGCAGCCAGCAGGCCTCCTGGGGGACCTGGGATGTGGGACTGCCCAGGGTGAGGTAGGCTGGGAGCCAGGGGCAGAGGGCAAGGATGAAATGCCCGGCCCTGCATGGGTACAGCAGACCCAAGAACAGTTGACGGGTGAGGGCGGAGACTTGCCAAGGCTCTGGCTAGACAAGGGCTCATCCAACCCAGTCTCCCTGTCTCCTTTTCCTCATCAATTAGAAAATGTTTACCATATCACCAGAAAAAACAGGACCAAACATAAAGAAAGGGTGTCCAGTCGGGCACAGTGGCTCACGCCTGTAATCCCAGCACTTTGGGAGGCTGAGGCGAGAAGATCGCCTGAGCTCAGAAGTTCAAGACCAGACTGGGCAACACGGCAAGACCTCGTCGCTACGATAAATCAAAAAATTAGCTAGTTGTATTGGCACACACCTGTGATTCCAGCTGCTTGGAAGGCTGAGGTGGAAGGATCACCTGAGCCCAGCAGGTCCAGGCTGTGGTGGCCGTGAGCATGCCGCTGTACTCCAGCCTGGGCAACAGAGTGTGACAATGACTCAAAAAAAAAATGTAAGATAGAGCTGGGTGTGATGGCTCACGCCTGTAATCCCAGCACTTTGGGAGGCGGAGGCGAGAGGACTGCCTCAGCCCAAGGGTTCGAGACCAGCCTGGGCAACTTGGCGAGACCTCGTCTCTACAGTAAGTTTAAAAAAAAATTAGCCGGGCATGGTGGTGCACACCTGTGGTTCCAGCTACTTGAGAGGCTGAGGCAGAAGGATTGCCTGAGCCCAGCAGGTCGAGGTTGTGGTGGTCTTCAGTATGCCGCTGCATTCCAGCCTGGGCGACAGAGTGAGACTCTGACTCAAAAAAAAGAAGAAAAAAAGAGAAAAAAGGACATCCAGAACACAGAAAAGATAGGGAACACATGCCAGCAGTCCAGGTTGGCCCACCTGCCTTTTGTGATAATGAGATCCCTGTCAGCAGGGCGCTGTGGCTCAAGCCTGTAATCCCAGCACTTTGGGAGGTGGAGGCGAGAGGCGCCTAAAGGTTTTAGACCAGCCTGGGCCACTCTGCAAGACCTCATCTCTACAACAAATCAAAAAATTAGCCGGGCATGGTGGTGCACACCTGTGGTTCCAGCTACTTGGAAGGCTGAGGCGGAAGGATCGCCGGAGCCCAGCAGGTGGACGCTGGGGTGACCCTGAGTGTGTCACTGCACTCCAGCCGGGGCGACTTCTACTTTGCCTTGGGCATATGTGGACCCCCACAGCCAGAGTTCCAGGAAAGTCTGGCGCAGTAACTTCTATCCCTGCTGAGTGTCTATCTCGAGGAGTGTCTGTGGCCCCGCAGGCAAATGAGGTAACTGTCTGTGGGAGGGGCGCCTCCCTTGGCTTGCATGCCTCCAGCGAAGGGGATTTCATGACCACAAAAGGCAGGCAGGTCAGCCGGACTGCCCCTCCTTAGAGAGTGTGAGGACACATTCTGGCGTGTACTCCCGTCTTTTCTGTGTCGGATGATCGCCGTCTCTTGATGTCCGGTCCTGTTTTCTAATTGATGAGGAAAAGGAGCCGGGGCGGCTGGGGCAGGCCAAGCACTCCTCCGCCCCGTCACCAACGCTTCTCTCCCCGGGCCTGCGGGAGAGTCTGGTGGCTCCTCTTCCTCCTCCTCTTCCCTCTCCTCTGCCTCTTCCCCTCCCTCCCATTCTCTTCCTCCCCAAAATAAGAGGCTCAGCCTGTAATCCTGCGCCTTTAGGAGGCTGAGGTGACTGGATTGCCTGAGCCCGCGGGTTCGAGACCCGCCTGGGCAGCGAGACCTCATCT
>NW_007259487.1:62276-62992 GCF_000164805.1 Carlito syrichta
ATCCAGAGAGGCCGGGAAAGTGCATTATTGATTCAGGACTTAGAAAATGCTTAGAGAGTAGGAAAAGCGTCCTGCTCTTTAAAAGCTTGTGCAAAGCAGATGCGAGCAGAGCACAGAGCACCGGCAGCCTTCCCAAAGAGGGCCTACTCTGCTGACATGAATATTTTATCGCGGAGGAAAAAGTGGCTCTGAGATGTCAGTGCCGAAGGGGGTGGGGCTCGGGCCACTGCCCCCTGGGTGCCCAGGGCCTGTGCCAAGCCTCCCGCCTCCTGTCTAAGAGCGGCCCTGAGCTTGTTAAGAGCGGCATGGAAGATCCACAGGGGTCCCTCCAGAGGCCCAGGATGGCAAGGAGACACCAGCTGAGAGGAGAGGTTTCTGGAGAGGTGAGGGTGAAGCTTGTGGGGCAGCAGCCTCTCTGTCCTGACCGACACTGCCCCGACTGGAGCCATCTCCAGCCCCAAGGCCTCCCCACCCCCAGGCCACTGCCAGCCGGAGCCAGCTGCCCTCTGGCAAACACCCATGTGTCCCGAGCTCTTCCATGGAGCCCCGGGGTCCCCACTTCCCCTAAGTCCAACCGCCCCCACCAGGCCTGGCACTGCCCGCCCCCACATGTCTTGCACATCCCAAATGTCTTTCCTGCTTTGTTTCTTTCTTTCTTTTTTTTTTTTTTGAGCTGGAGCCTCACTCTGTTGCCCAGACTGGAGTGCAGTGGCCAC
>NW_007259487.1:63297-68227 GCF_000164805.1 Carlito syrichta
GGGCTCAGGCAATCCACTCGCCTCGGCCTCCCAAAGTGCTGGGATGACAGGCTGAGCCACCAAGCCCAGCCTAATGCCCTCTCTTAAGCAGGGCCCCCTCTCTGGGTCCTCTGCATTCAGAGAGAGGTGGTTATGCCTCGGGAGTGGGGGTTATGCCCCAAGCTGGGACCTTCCTGCTGGTCTCTGAGGAAATAAGAGGTGTAGGAGGCAGAGGAAAGAGGAAGAAGTGGCTGGGTCGGCCCCACCTGGGCACACCTGGACAGGTGGGCCACTCACTGAAGTCTCTCTTCTGTCTGAGCTGCAGGGACTCCACCCTCGGTCTGGATGATGCCCTCAGTAGGGCAGGGAGGCTGGCCTGGTAAAATGCCATTGATTTATTCATTCACTTACTCACCAATGCCTTCTGAATGCCCCATGTGTGCAAAATAGTCCCAAAAAGCATTTCTCAGACTTCGCCAGTTTGCGGTGGGGAAGGAGTGACAATCTTCCGGGCTCCTAAGGCCAGAGATCGGAAGACTGTGCTCTAGAATAAAAGCAAGTGAACTGACCTGGGTGGGATAGTGGCTCAAGCCTATAATCCCAGCAGTTTGGGGGGCTGAGGTGAGAGGATTGCCTGAGCCTGTGGGTTTGAGACTAACTTGGCCAACCTGGCAAGACCTCATCTCTACAATAAATCAAAAAATTAGCCGGACGTGGTGGCGCGCGCCTGGAGTTCCAGCTACTTTGGAGGAATCGCCTGAGCCCAGCAGGTCGAGGCTGCAGTGGTCGTGAGCGTGCCACTGCACTCCAGCCTGGGGGACAAGTTTAAACAAAAAAAAAAGCAAATGAACTAACCAATCAACCAAAACCCTCTGCAGGCAACTCAGATGCATGTGTGGCCCTCTGAGAGGGGGCTATGATGTCACTCCTTCCCCACCCTACAGGAGGGGAGCTGAGGCCCCCAGTGGCCAGGCACTTGCTCAAGGTCCCATTTTTGGTAACCCGGGCACCTAGACCCCTTACACACTTCTGTGACCACTGGAGAAGTCACCCGTGGCCTGGTCCCCAGGGGGGTCTCGTTGGGGCAGTTATGAAACCTCCCCGGGGGAGGTGGAGTTTCAACCGGGCTCAGAGAGACAAACAGACAATACGGACAAAGCTGGAAGGAGGGGACCCCAGGGGGAGGGGCGGAGCCAAGGGCCAGGCCAGGCCTGCAAAATGCTGCAGAGTGTGGATGGGTTAACACAGGCGGCTGAGCCAGGCGTTTGGTAGCGAGCGCAGGAGAGGCCAGGAGCCAGATGGGCAGCCTGACATTTAGCAGCTCCAGGGAAGACCCTGATGCCAGCCTCCTTCTGGAAGACAGGTTAAGAACCTGAGAACAGAGGGCGAGTGACTCTGGGTGGCCCTCTGCCCAAGCCTGGGGAGCCAGCACCCCTCGGCACCCAGGAAGCCAGACCGAGGGTAGAGTCCCTGCAGCTCAGACAGAAGAGAGACTTCTGGGAGTGAGGGCAGGCCGTGGAATTCTCTTCCCCTCCGGTCTCTGAATTTGAAAAATGACAAGATGCTTAAGGTTGCAGAGGGGGCCAGGGCGGGCCTGGAAAAGACTTCATCGATGGTTCTCAAACGTGGCTGCAGGAGTTCGAGACCAGCCTGGGCAACACAGTGAGAACTCATCTCTATAAAAAACAGAAAAAATTATCCAGGCATGGTGGTGTGCACCTGTAGGCCCAGCTGCTGGAAAGGATCGTCCGAGTCCAGGAGGCTGAGGCTGCGGTAGCCGTGATTATGCCACTGCACTCCAGTGTGGGCGACAGAGTGAAAACCCGACTCAAAAAAAACCAAAAACCAAAAAACAAACAAACAAACAAAACTTGGCTGCACACTGGGACTACCTGGGGAACCTTAAGAAATCCTGATTCTGGGTCTGCCCCAGAGGCTCTGCTGTGGTCTGGGGTACAGCCTGGCAGTGGGGTGGGGATCACAAAATCTCCCAGGTGAGTCCACCGTGCAGCCCAGCTGAGAACCACCCAAGGCAGGCGACAGCCTGGTCCCTGCCTTCTCTGTCCCTTCTGGGGTCACAGCTGCCCACCGGGGCTCGGGAACTTGAGAAGGACTTTCCACAAGATCTGAAACCCCCTTTCCTGCTGAGGAGACACCTTCTTCCCAAGGGGGAGGTTCTCACATGAAGTTCTCCAGGAAGTCCGATGTGCAGCCAAGGTCAAGGCCACCACCGCCTTCAGGATCCCCAAGTGGGACAATTTTCCGTCTTGGAGTGGGCAACACAAAGGGGCAACCCGTCTCATGCGCCCCCCTCCTTACACTGCCTGTCCCCCAGGCTGAGAGACAGCCAACGCCTTGGGGAACCCAGAGGGACAGAAAGGGCCGCTGGTGCCAGCCAGCCAGGCCTGGAGCCCTCGGCAGACGCCACGCCCCCGCCCCCTGGGCCCTCCACCCCCTATTTTTAGGTCCATTATTGTCCATTGTTGCCTATTTTCCCCCATCCTTCCCCAGAATTCAGATCGGGTTCCTCCAGGCAAAGCCATCTCGCCTTCCCCAGAGCCAGTGCGTGGGCGCAGGCTGCCAAACAGACATGGAATAAGTGAATTATCAAGCAAGTGGATTAGCCGACTCCGCCATGTCTCAAAGGGCAGGGGGTGGGAAACGCCACCGTCACTCCCCGGCCTGTCCTCTTCCAGGCTGACAGGGTGTGCCGGGGGAGGAGAGGCTGACAGAGACAGTATGCTCACCCAGCACACATGGCCGTGCGCACGCACACACACAGATGCCGACCGCCTCCGTCTATCGGGCGCTTGCTGAGACTCTCAGAGCTGCTCAGGCACAGGGGCTAGGCAGCCCGCCTGGAGGTGCCAGGCTCCTCAACTGAGAAGCTGTGTGACCTTGGGCAAGGGGCTTAACTTCTCTGAGTTAGCCTCAGAGTCCTCATATTCAAAGAGGGTATACACATGAGCTCTATCGTGAGTCTTCTGGGAGGGCTCAGTGAGCTAGCCGAGGTTAAGTGCTGGGTATACATCAGGCACTCAATAAATGTTAGATGTTGCCTTTCTGAGGAGGACAGAGAATCAACAAAGTCCTCAGACAGCAGGACCAGTCAGTGACGAGAAAACCAACCCTGGCCAGGCGTGGTGGCTCACGCCTGTAATCCCTGCACTTTGGGAGGCTGAGGTGGGAGAACTGCTTGAGACCAGGGGTTCAAGACTAGTCTGGGCAACACGGTGATACCTCATCTCTACAAAAAAGAAAAAAAATAGCCAGTCATGGTGGTGCATACCTGTAGTCCCAGCTACTTGGGGAGGATCGTCTGAGCCCAGCAGGTCAAGGATGCGGTGAGCTGTGATAGTGCCTCTGCACTCCAGCCTGGGTGACAGAGACCCTGACTCAAAAAAATAACCAACCCTGAGTTTCCTGAGGTTAAGAGGCCCCACAGGGCAGAAGCCTCTCAGGCCGGAGGGTTGACCAAGAGGGACCACAGGTGGACCTGGAAGTTGCCACAGGTAACTGTGTGCGTGTGTGTGTGTGTGCGCGCGCGTTCACCAGTATTTGCTCATGTGCACTGATCCCAGAACAGCACTGTGATGTCTCAAGGCGTGGGGGCTGCGATCCCTGAGAGTTGGGAGCTCTGACTCTGGGGTTTTTCGGGTCCGCCTCCTGCCCTTCCTTCTCCCCTCTGGGGCTTCCTGGGTGCCAGGGGGGAGGGGACATCTACTGCTCTTCCCTATCTCTCTGTCTCTCTCTCCCTCTCTCCTCACCCCTTCCTTTCTCTCTCTCCCTCTCTCTCTCATCCTTTCCCCGGCCTCCTTCTGTCTCTCTCTCGCTCTGTCTCTCTCCCCCCATCTCTTTCTCAGTCTCTCTCCCTCTGTTTATCTCTGTCTCTGTCTCTCTCCAGAAGCAGAATCTGAGAACAGAATATGGTAGGACTCCAAGGGGGACATGTAGACCCCCTCATTTTGCAGGCAGAAAATCTACACCCCAAAAGGGAAAGAGACTTGCCCGAGGTCACCTGGCTCCTGACAGCCAACGCTGAGGGACGCACAGTCCCTGGGAGCAGGACTCCAGCACGGTGGCAGCCCCTGAGCTGAGGGCAAAGGCGTGGGATGGTGCCCAGGGTGGGAACGGGGCAGAGACGAGATGCTCTCTGGGCAGAAGGCTGCTCCTCTCACTGCCACCTGCTCCTGGCCCCTCTTAATCCCCTTAAGGGAGGAGTCGCTCCCCAAAAGGACACTATCCACCTGGCGGGTTGATGGCAGAGGAGGGCCCTGGCAGGATGTTCACCTTCTGTCTGGCAGCCGACTTTCCACGCTGACCGAGGGGACGGCCGGTCACATTTCATTTCCTTTTATTTCCCCAGCCGCCGCTTGGAGTCAAGTGGACGAATGACTCGGGTGGCAGGAGGGAGGCGGAACGAGGGGCTGAGGAGGCCCAAACGGTCCCCGAGGGACTCAAGACAAACTGTGCTGTGGAGAAGAATGCCAGGCCCTCGAAGGCGGCCCGAGTCCCTTCACACGGGAGGGATCTGTTCCAGAACCCTCCATGTTTAGATCTGGCGGGATTTGGCCGGGTGCGATGGCTCACGCCTGTCATCCCAGCATTTTGGGAGGCAGAAGTGGGAGGATCACTTGAGCCCAGGAGTTTGAGATCAGCCTGGGCAACATAGCGAGATCTCGTCTCTACAAAAAAAAAATCAAAAAATTAGCCGGGCATGGTGGTGCACAGCTATAGTCCCAGCCACTTGGGAGGCTGAGGCAGGAGGATCACTTGAACCCAGGAGGCAGAAGCTGTGGTGAGCCATAATGGTCTACTGCACTTCAGCCTGGGTGACAGAGTGAGACCCCGACTCAAAAAAGAATAATAATGATAAAAATTTTTGGTTTTTTTTTTTGAGTTGGAGTTTCACTCTGTCACCCAGACTGGAGTGCAGTGGCCGCTCCCGGCC
>NW_007259487.1:68247-85489 GCF_000164805.1 Carlito syrichta
CAGCCTCGACCTGCTGGACTCTGGCGATCCTTCCGCCTCAGCCTTCTGAGTAGCCAGAATTACAGGCGCGCGCTACCATGCCCAGCTGATTTTTAATTTATTGTAGAGATGAGGTCTTGCCGCCCAGGTGGGTCTCAAACCTGCGGGCTCAGGCGATCCACTCACATCAGCCTCCCAAAGGCACGGGATTACAGGCTGAGCCACCGAGCCCGGCATGATAAAAATTTTTAAAAGATCTGGCAGTTTCCACACACATCAATATTCGATTTCAATCTCTTCCTGCCACTGAGACCCTGAGAGGCGAGGGGACTCATCTGTGGCCACCCAGCGAGCTTCCGGTTTCCTCGAACCCCTAATTTCAGGACAGCCACTCGAACTCTTGTGTTCCAGAACAAGGCAAGGCAAGGCAAGACAGTGGTCCAGGCCCTGGGGGCAGATCCTGGCTTGGGCTGTGCAAACCTGGGGAAGCCTGTCCACCTCTCTGAGAGCCCCTTTCCTCATCTGCACTGTCACCCTGCTCAGTCCTGTTGAGGGCATGACAAAAGTCATGCACTTCAAGTATTTGCACAGCACCGCCCAGCCAAGCGCCACAATCAGCGGCCTTTGGAAGAAGCCCTGGCACACAGCAACACCCAAGAGTGTGCACCTGGGGACCTCACGTCATAAGGCTCCCCACTGACCAGCACACAGCCCAAGCCCAGTGCCACAGGACAGTCATGGATGCCGACATGGTGGCGGTCCTCACCACAGCCTAACATAGTTTCTGCCGGTCCCCCGCCCTGCCCACCTGTCACACACAGAACACCCCTTCTGTCCACCTCCCATGGTGCCGCCACCTCAGAGAGAGCCACACCTGGCAGGTGGCCTGGAGGGGCGACTCTTGGTCCCCTCAGGGATCCCGAGGGCCAGCTCTGAGTAGTCCTGTGTCACCAGGGCAACAGGCAAGAGCTCTGACCTACGCAGGCCAGAGAACGGATGCGTCAATCTCACCCATCCTACCCGGGCAGCGCTGGCACCGTGCTGGCTGCGGGTGGCTTCCAGGCAAGCATACCACGTGCCCCCACCAGATGCCACCATCTGAGGTCAAATCCAGGGAGTGCATGGATGGACGGAGACCTGGTGGGGAGGGCCTTCTGTCTCTAGGGCTCCAGTCCACGCTTGGGAAAGCCCATGGCCTACAGGGTCTACAGTGTTCCCACAGTAGAGACTCAAGGAAGTCATTCCGCCTCTGTGGGCCTCAGTTTCCCTGGTAGGAAATGAGGGGGTCGGACTTCATCAGTGGCTTCATATTGTCTTCACAGGAGCCTAGGGCTTCCTGGGGGTGGGCTCGGGGGCTTGGGACAGGGGCTGCGGAACACCAGCAGCCGGGTTCCAGGTCCCTGAGCTGTCAGTTTCATTGTAATATGCTTCGAGATATCCGGGTTCCTGGTTCCTCTGATCTCAGACATTCTCTAAGAGGTCTTCCAAGTTGTGCTCTCTATTTGAGATAAGTAATTTTCTTCAGTATTTATTTAGCACCCACTACATGCAACGCCGACCGTGTGGCAAAGATGAAGACAGAGGGTCTGAGTGGCTCCCAGCTGAGTGAGGGAGGGGGAGGCGGAGTGAAAGCTCCTCCCCAGTTACCCTCCTCTGAGAATCAAACAATCTATTAGGAAGAAAGGAGGAAGAAGGAAGGGAGGGTGAGAATCTGGGCTCTCCCCTCCTCGGGCCGCCCCGTGACACAGTCACTCAATGACTGGGATCTACATTCGTTGGAGCCTTGACTTCACCAGGCAGCACTGAGTCTCAGTTTCCCCGTCTGTGAAATGGGTACATTAGGATAATAGTAGTTTTGACTACCATTCTATTAATAGATTTGAGAGACCCGAAATAGATGCACACATCTACAGTCGACGGATTTTCAACGAGGTCACCAAGAACACTAAGTGGGGAGAGAGTCAGTTCTTCAACAGACAATGCTGGGAAAACCAGATATCCACATGCAAGAGAATGAAGGCGACCCCAACCTCACGCCATATACAAAAATTAACTCAAAATGGATCAGCAAGTATAAAGAGCTTAGAAAATAACATGGCGGTATACTCATGACCTTGGACTTAGCGGTGGTCTCTTAGCTCTAACACCAAGAGCACAAGTAACAAAAGGAAAAAATATAAAAATGAGACTTTAAAACTAAAAATGTGTTTCAAAGGACACAATCAAGAGAGTGAAAGGACACAGAATAGGGGAATATTTTCAAATATATATCCGATAAGGGTCTAGTAGCCTGAATATATAAAGAACATGTACAGCTCAACAACAACAACAAAATCCTAATTAAATAACAGGCTGGCCGGGCTCAGTGGCTCAGCCTGTCATCCCAGCACTTTGGGAGGCTGAGACAAGTGGATTGCCTGAGCCTGCGGGTTCAAGACCAGCCCAGGCACCTTGGCAAGATCTCATCTCTACAATAAATCAAAAATTAGCTGGGCGTGGTAACACGTGCCTGTAGTTCCGGCTACTTGGAAGGCTGAGGTGGAAGGATCGCTGGGGCCCAGCAGGTTGACGCTGGGGTGGCCATGAGCATGCCACTGCACTCCAGCCTGAGTAACGGAGTGAGACTCCAACTCAAAAATAAATAAATAAATAATGGGCAAAGAACTTGAGTAGACATTTCTCCAGAGAAGATACACAGATTGCCAATAAGCACATGAAAAGATGCTCGACATCATTAACCATCAGGAAAATGCAAATCCAGACCATAATGAAATCCTACTTCTCATCTACAGAATGGCCACAACAATAAAAAACAAAAGCGGCCAGGTGTGGTGGCTTACACCTATTAATCCCAACGCTTCAGGAAGCCAAGATGGGAGGATCGCTTGAGCTCAAGAGTTCAAGACCAGCCTGGACACCTGAGCAAGAATCCCTTTCTACAAAAAGTTAGCAGAGCATGGTGGCATGCATCTGTAGTCCAGTTACTTGGGAGGCTGAGGTGGAAGGACCGCCTAAGCCCAGGAGGTCACGGCTGCGGTAAGCCATGATGGTGCGTGCCACTGTGCTCCAGCCTGGGCGAGAGTAACACTCTGACTCAAAAAAAAAAAGAAAAGAAAGAAAATACCAAGTGTTGATGAGGATATGGAGAAACATACAAAACCTCATGAATGAATGTTCGTATCAGTACTATTCCCAGAATGAAAAACTGTGAACAACCCAAATGACCATCCACGCAATGGACCGTCATTTGGTCAAAAAAAGGTATGAAGTACCCATACATGCCACAGTATGGATGAACATTAGGCTAAGTGAAAGAAGGCAGTCACAAAAAGTCACCTGGTATACGATGCTGTTTGTAAGAATCATCTAGAACAAGTAAACCCATAGAGACAGAAAGCAGGTTGCCAGGGGCTGCGGTTAGGGGTATGGGGAGTGATCGCTTAAAGGGTATGGGGTTTCACTACAGGGTGACAAAAATGTCTTGGGACTAAGCCAGGGACGAAGGCTCACACCTGCAATCCCAGCACTTTGGAAGGCTGAGATGGGAGGATCGCTTGAGGGCAGGAGTCCAAGAACAGCCTGAGCAACATAGCAAGACCTCATGTCTAAAAAAACCAAAAAATTAGCCAGAAGTAAAGGGACATGCCTATAGTCCCAGCTACTTGGGAGGCTGAGGCAGGGGGATCACTTGAGCCCAGGAGTTTGGTAGCAAGAAGATACTAAATGCCACCGAATCGTATACTTTAAATTAGCTAAAAAGGTAAATTTTACATTAGATATCTTTTACCGCAATAAAACTTTTTTAACTAGTTAATTTTATGCTATATGAATTTCATCTCAATTAAATACTTTTTTCTCAACCTTTAAAGAATGCTGCCATGCACGGTGGCTCACACCTGCAATCCCAGCACTTTGGGAGGCAGAGACAAGAGGACTGCCTGAGCCCAGGGGTTCAAGATCAGTCTGGGCAACTTAATGAGATCTCGACAATAAATCAAAAAATTAGCCAGATGTGGCAGCACGTGCCTGTAGTTCCAGCTGCCTGGAAAGCTGAGGGGGAAGGATCGCCTGAGCCCAGCAGGCTGAGGCTGTGGTGGCTGTGAGCATACCGCTGCAGTCCAGCTTAGGCGACAAAGTGAGACTCTGACTCAAAAAAAAACCAAAACCCAAAATCCTTATTGCTGTGCTGGACCCAGGCGATCCCTCTATCCACACTGGAGTCCCCCGTTTCATCTGTTTGGGACCAATCTCAATATACCTGAGAATCACCTGGGAATGCTGAGTCAACTGGCTGATCTAGGCAAACCCCACCGTTGTACAGCTGGGGAAACTGAGGCTATGGGGTGTGGCCTTGGACTCCCCTTCCGGGCTTCCTCATTCATCCTCCCCTTACATGCTGCCCCCGCCCCCAATCCCAGCAGTTGGTGTGTGCTCAGGGAATCAGAAACACATTTTCATATATTTAAGCAAATCTGCTGCTGCTGAAAAACAAATCAGCTCCTACAAACCAAAGGGGAACAGAACCGGTTTCGGCATCACCAGCCATTTCTCGCTTTCCCGTCACCCCTCCAGGAAGGGGCCCTGAATCCGCGTGGGCCACAGGGACCCTGGCCGGATCGGCCTTGGTCAGAGGAATCAGCAAAGCTTACACGTTGCACCACTGGGAAGCTCTGACCCGGTCCTGTGCCCAGGACTTCCACACTGCGGGGTCCCACCTCTGCCCCTTGATCTGCTCTCCTGCCCCTCCTGTTCTTCAAGAGCCCACTGTCTAATGCCCCCCGACCCCAGGGAACGGTCAGGAACCAGACAGAGGAAGGCCAAGTCCCAGCTCACCATTTAATGGGCCCTGGAAAGCCTCGGAATGTTCCTCCGTCAAATGGCACAGAAGCAGCCCTGCGCACAGGCTTGTAGGGGCTTCCATGAGGAGGTGGAGTGGCCCGTCTCCTCGCTGTCAGCCACTGCCCTCCCATCGTATCACCCAGACTCCTCCTCTGTGTCTCTGCCTGGATCCTGACTCCTCTGAACCTTCGAGGCCTCCGAGGTTTCCAAACCCCCACCCCCGCACACACCACTTGCACCCCTCGTTGTGGCACGCTTGGCCTATGGGATCACCTTCAGCCTGTTTTTCTTTCTTTTTTTAATCGGAGTCTCACTCTGCCTCCCAGGCTGGAGTGCAGTGGCACGGTCATGATCAGGGTCACCACAGCCTCAGCCTGCTGGGTTTAGGAGATCCTCCCGCCTCAGCCTTCCAAGGAGCTGGAACTACGGCTGCGTGCGACCAGCCCAGCTAAGTTTTTGATTTATTATAGAGACGAGGTCTTGCCAAGTTGCCCAGGCTGGTCTCAAACCCTGGGCTCAGGCAATCCTCTCACCTCCGCCTCCCAAAGTGCTGGGATTACAAGTGTGAGCCACCACACCTGGTCCTACCTGTTATTTTCTACTCTTACACCTTTTACCCCTCATGCTCATTATCCCTCATACTAAATTCTAGAATAAAAACAAACAAAAAAGCTCTTATCTCAGCATTCATCCTGTGCCAGGCGCCCTGCTGAGGGCTCTACACACCTTGTCTCATCTTGTTCGTGCAAACTTCCTTTGAAGTTGCGTCTCGGACCATCCCCATTTTCAGACGAGGACACTGAGGCTGGGAGTCATGAAACACTTATCCGAAATCCCACAGACCAGAAGGAGGGTGGGGCAAGCACGAGCCCCTTGTCCCCATCCCTAGCCCGAGCTCTCGTCTGAAGCCCGGTGTGGCTGCCTGTCCGTCCGTCCAACACCTGCCCTATCTCAGTGGGACTGGAGGCAGCTTGTGATAACACACATAACAAAGGAGAGAAAGAAACATATACTAAAAATCTGGCCAGGGACGGTGGCTCCCACCTGTAATCCCAGCACTTTGGGAGGCCGAGGCGGGAGGATTGTTTGAGGCCAGGAGTTCAAGATCAGCCTGGGCAACACAGTGAGATCTCATCTCTACAAAAAATAAAAATAAATTTAAAAATAGGGGGCAGGGAGACAGAGGAAGATGGCTCCGGGAAGGTGGAAATACGGGAGCCAGGAAGGTCTAGAATCTCTAAGTCTCTGGCACCCTTTGGAAAGGTGTCCCCTCTGGGCCCTCCCATCCCCCTCTGCACTTGACCTCCATGGCTCCCGCCCTCCACGGGGTGGCCGGCCCCAGCCGTTCCCTTCAGGAAAGCCGGCAACAGGGCTCTCACCCCGTGGGCCCTGGCCCTGGGTGGCAGTGCTGCCCTGATCTGCTCCCCAGGAAGGAGCCTTCACTGTGTACAAGATGTCATCGCACGGAACTATTCTTGTCCCAGGCTGGGCCCTGCCTCGGGCGTTTCGAGAGATTGAGTGGCTTTAACTAAGGGCTGGGTGCCGCTCAGGCGCCAGTCACTTGCGACCGACTTAAGGACACAGCTGTGCCAGCCTCGCGGCTCCATCCACCTGCAAATCTCGCAGAACAGGGGAGAGAAGCGGGGACTTCTGGAGCCAGCTCTTCCTTCAGGACTCAGCCCTGATCTCTCCTCCTCTGAGAAGCCTTCGTGGATTGCGCCATTCTTCCTCCCATCCACCCATTCATTCGGTGAATGCTTACTGAGCCAAGAGGGAGGTGCTGAGAACACAAAGCCGAGTGAGACGGCCCAGATTTCGAGGAGCTCACAGTCCAGGAGAGGCAAACATCGAAGGTAGAAATTGGTCCTAAAAGCCAGCATGACATGAGCATCTACTATGCGCCAGGCACCGTGGTCATGACAGCGCCCTACACGCGTCCTATGAATAGCTCCTGTTTGAGGAACTAAGGTTCAGAGAGGTCAAGTCTCACGCGGAAGGTCACACAGCATGGAATTCTAACCTCCATCTCTCCAGCCCTTGGATCTGAGCTCTTAGCCACTAGGCCAATCTGTGAGCACAAGGATGTGGAGGTGACCCAGTGGAGGCCTCCTTACTCCACCGGATTAGGGAGTCAGGGAAAGCTTCCTGGAGGAGGTAAGGTCCAACCTGAATACTGAAAAATAAGCCAGGGTTCTCCAGGTAAAAGTGGAAGCCTCAAAACAAAAGAAGAAAGGGGAGGGCATCTGGGAGGAGGAGGCAGCATGGGAACGGGCAGGGAGGTGGGAGACCTCGTGGCCAGCTGGAGCGTTAGAAGGGTTCGTGGGGATAGCCGTGTCCTCATCCTATCTGAGTGCCTGTTGCAGGAGGTCCGTCTCACATTTGTTGTTAGTTGTATATGTCTTTAATGTCTATTGGGTTTTTCTTTTCTTTTCTTTTTCTTTTTTTTTTTTGAGTCATGGTCTCACTCTGTCGCCCAGGTTTGGAGTGCAGTGGCACGATTGCAAGCTCACCGCAGCCTCAAACCTCTGGGCTCAAGCCATCCTCCTGCCTCGGCTTCCCGAACACCTGGGACGACAGGCACATGCCACCATGCCCAGCTATTTTCTTCGGGTTTTTGTACAAACGGGGTCTGGCTGTGCTACCTAGGCTAGTTTCGAACTCCCGGCCTCAAGATCCTGGTGTCACAGGTGAGAGCCATCACACCCGATCCACATCCCTTTTTACAGATGGGGAAACTGAGGCTTAGAGAATCGGAATGGCCTGCCCTAGGTCACCCAACCCACAAGTGACAACACTGAGATGTGAGCTCAGGGCTTCCAGGCCTGTAGCTCTTGTCAGGATATGACACTTCCTCTCTGGAACCTTCTACCAGGTCTTGCTCAGTGTGATGCTCAGACCTTCACCTTGGCAAGGAAGACCAGCATTCCGGAGTCTCAGCTCCCAGCTTCATCCTTAATTCCCCGCACCCCTCCTGCATTTCTCCTTGCCTCCCTTAGCAGTGACTATCCCCTTGACCTGCAAAGACCCCGTGGGAGCCTCAGGCATCCTGCCCCTTAGCCAACAGCAGGCTTACACTGGGCATGCCTGTAGCAGTGGCTCATGCCTGTAATCCCTACACCTTGATAGGCTGAGGTGGGACGATCGCTTGAGCCCAGGAGTTCAAGACCAGCCTGAACAACATAGTGACACCGTATCTCTACAAAAAATTTAAAAAATTATCTGGGCGTGGAGGCATGCACCTGTAGTTCCAGCTTCTTGGGAGGCTGAGGCAGGAGAATCACCTGAGCCCAGTAGGTGGAGGCTTCAGTGAGCCCTGATCATGCCACCGCACTCCAGCCTGGGCGACAGAGTGAGACCCTAACTCAAAACAACAATAACAACAGCTGGGAGCAGCGGCTCACGCCTGTAATCCCAGCACTTTGGGAGGCAGAGGCGAGAGGATTGCCTGACCTCAGGGGTTCGAGACTAGATTAAGCAGCATGGTGAGCCCTCGTCTTTACAATAAATCAAAAAATTAGCTGGGTGTGGTGGCACGTGCCTGTGGTTCCAGCTACCGGGAAGGCTGAGGAGGAAGGATCGCCTGAGCCCAGCAGGTCAAGGCTGCGGTGGCCGTGAGTGTGCCATTGCACTCCAGCCTGGGCAACAGAGTGAGACTCCAACTCAAACAAAACAAAACAACCACCACAAAAAACCACAGGCTTCCTCCATACTCTGCGTGCAACCAAATCACTTGGAATTCTTGTGAAAATGTAGCTTCCAGCTCAGAAGGTTCGGGGCGGGGCCTGGGATTCTGCATTTCTAACAAGGTGAGGTCGGTGCCCACAGGTCTGAGGCCCGCACGTGGGGCAGTCAGGCTGCAGAACTGCCCTGAACACCACCCAGGCTGGGCAGTGCCAGTTTCTCTGTCTCGTTCTCTCCTGACTCACCAGCCCTCTCCCAAGTCGAGTGGTTGGCTTTTGTCTGCAAAGTGCAAAGAAAGGGTTTCCCCTTTCCTTTCTGGGTAGCACAGGCGGGCTGCAGGCGACCTGCTTTGCAAAGCACTCTGGGCACTGCCCCCTTCCCAGCGGTGCCCTTCCATCCTGAACGGGTCCTGGAAGCAGCAGCTGCCCTGCTAGGGGTGGCCAAGCCCTTGCCCGTTGCCCTTCCGGCCTTGCCCTTGGCCCCACGACCTCATCGGGCTGGTCTTGAGGGCCCTGAGAACTGGGGCGGGGGCGGGGGCTGCCTCTCTTCTCTGGAGGCCTTCATTGAAATTTCGCCCTTGCCCAAGAATCCTCGGTTGAGAGCTCATCCCTATTAATTCTCATTGTGCATTTAGAGCCAATAGGTTTTTATTTATTCATTTATCTTGTCTTTCCTCCTCCTCCCCTTCCTCGCCAGGCTGGAATTTACAATCCAGTTCTCAGGTGGCCTTGCGGAAGGACAGGAAGCCTGGGAGAGAGGGTCTGCACCCTGAATCTGAAAAGGGCGTCTGCCCCTTGGGTCTCTCTTGTACCCCTCTCCCCGCCGGGGGGCTCTGGGGCTTGAGCTCTGGTTGGCTGGGTGTTGGGACAGGCCCAGCACCTCCCCCAAAAGGGACACAGGGAAGCAGGAACACCCCTCCCCTGGGGGACGACAGGGCTACAAGGCCAAGGGAGCATCTGGCCGCCATGAGGGTGCCCCCTGGTGGCCGGTTAACAACACCTGCGGTGACTGGAATTATTTTTTTTTTTTTCCTCTCTTTTTTTTTTTGAGTGGGGTGGGGGTCTCATTCTGTCACCCAGGTTGGAGTGAGTGGCACAACCACAGCCTCAACCTCCCGGGTTCAGGAAATCCTTCCACCTCCATCTCCCGAGTAGCTGGGACAACAGGCGTGCGCCACCACACCTGGCTAATCCTTTTATTTTTTGAAGAAAGGAGGTCTTGCTATGTTGCCCAGGCTGGTCTCGAATTCCTGGGCTCAAGCAATCCTCCCGCCTCAGCTTCCCGGAGTGCTGGGATTACAGGCGTGAGCCACTGCGCCAGGCTGGCTGGAAGAATTCAACCTTCCTGAGCAGGCAGGTCCGCTGGCCGCCTGGAGATGAGAAATGCAAGGCGTGGCGTCCTCAAGGCTGGAGCGGGGCATAGAACTCCAGGGAGGAAAAGAAGCCGGGAAAGCCACCGAGAGAGTAATGGTAAGAAGCCAACATGACTGCTGCACGAGTGCACCCGGGGCACCCATGGGCTGCTGCTCGTGCCGCCAGCACCAAGACACGCCTACGTTACCACCTCTACTTGACCGAGGAAGAGGCTGAAACTCAGACTGGTCAGAAGCTGACAGAGGGAAGGCCGTGTCGCCTGGCGCGTAACCACGGGCCCTGGCCACAAACAATTTCCCGGCCTGCCTTCTAAACAGAGTGACCTTGGCAGGATTGAGGCAACCCTTTCTAATCCCTGAGACGGGATTAGAAGGGGACCCACCTCGCGATGATTAAATGAGATCCGCCCGGGAGGAGCCGCAGTAAACAGTGCCCTTGGGGGTTTGAATCCAGATCTACCTGGGAAGTGACCCCCTCTGCAAAAGCCAGCCTCCCAAAAGACCACCCTGCACCTGCCGAGGCAGCGGCCGCATTCTCACTGGCCGCGCATTTGTAATCCAAGGCAGAGCCGGATGGCAGCCGTGATGAAATATTTAAGTCCATCAAACAGGTGGCGAGACGCCGAAGACTCAGCCATGTGGGAGCTTGTAGAGATGCTGCAATTCCTCCCCTGCCCTTCACACCTGTCTTCCCAGGAGAGGGGGAGGGGCTGGGGAAGGGGAAGAAGCTCCTTCCAGACCCGGGGCTGGAGGACAGCTGTCTGGGTTCAGGCCCGGCCGGCTTCGGGACCGGGGAGGGGGGTGACCGCCTCCTCCCTGGGCAGCTGCCAGGGGCTCTGGGTTCTTCATCTGAGGGTGGAGCCAGGGCAGAGGTCAAGGGCCAAAGACATCCTGAACCAGCTTTGGCCAAGAGAGGGCCTCGGACCTGCATCTAATGGTCATCTCCACACCTCAAGTCCTTGATTTGAAACTAGTCCTATGAATGACCATTTAATGGCCACCCAATACATTAAGGAAGTGGTGATTTTTTTTTTTTTTTGAGTTGGAGTCTCACTCTGTCACCCAGACTGGAGTGCAGTGGCCGCTCCCAGCCACCACAGCCTCGACCTGCTGGGCTCCGGCGATCCTTCCGCCTCAACCTTCCAAGGTGCTGGAACTACAGGCTCGTGCTACCACGCCCAGCTAATTTTTTGATTTGTTGTAGAGATGAGGTCTCGCCAAGTTGCCCAGGTAGGTGTCGAACCCGCGGGCTCAGGCAATCCGCTCACCTCAGCCTCCCAAAGCGCGGGATTACAGGCTGAGCCACTGAGCCCCGCTGATTTTTTTTTTTAAGAGATGGGATCTCATTCTGTCGTCCAGGCTGGACTGCAGTGGTGCGATCACAGCTCACTGCAGCCCTGAATTCCTGGGCTCAGCTGATCCTTCTGTCTCAGCCCTCCTGAATAGCTGGGACTACAGATATGCACCACATGTCCAACTAATTTTTTGCTTTAATTTTTAATTTTTGTAGAGATAGGTCTTGCTATGTTGCCCAGGTCTCGAACTACCAGCCTCAAGTTATCATCCTGCCTCAGCACCCCAAAGCGCTAGGATTGCAGGCCAGTGGAGAATACGTGAAACAAATACAGTCGGCACTCTAGTATGAGTGATAGAGGCTGACTCAGCCCAGGGAGCGCATGGAGAAGTCCTTGCACAAGCTGAGATGTGGACTCAGAACTGGCCTCCCACCCTGGCCGCACACTCGACTTTCAGGGCCTGGCCCCCTTGGCCGTCCCTGAGCCAGTGAGGCCCTGTGGTCCCAGAGCAGTGATGCCCACAGACTATCTAGCCCTAGCTCCTGACTCGGTGCTGCCTTCTTCCCACCCTCCCCCTCTCCCCAGCTGGCCCAGGCCCAGCCACCACCCACAGTGACAGTCTCATCACCACTGATGAGCCCAAGTGGGAGCCTATCTTCTCAGGCTGACTGCTTTGTGATGTGTCTGAAGTCACCACAGGACTGAGTCCTCGAGAGCACAAGGTGGGAACGCCGGGTCAGCCCCACCAGAAACCCGGAGAGAGACCTAGAGGATTCCACAAGGACACTAGGAGGCACCAGCTGCCCTGAGGACGGTACTGGTCCCTCCTGGGAACTCCTGCAGCCTGGCTGTCCTGCCCGTCCTGCCCAGCTCTGCCCTGCCCTGCCAGGGATGGAGCCTCAGAGCACTGCCACGTGGGAACAGCCTCTCAGGAGGAAGTTTAGCTCAGCGACTTTGCAGCCAGACCCTCTCAGTTTGAATCACAGCTTCACCATTACCTGGTGTGTGACCTTGGTTAAATGTCTTCACCTCTGCTGCCTCAGCTTCCCCATCTGTATGACCAGAATGACAACAGCTAACGGCTAATATTACGCAGGACTTGCTCTGTGTGCCACATCCTTTTTTTTTTTTTTTTTTTTTTTGGAAACAGGGTCTTACTCTGTTGCCCAGATTGGAGTGCAATGGCACAATTCTGGTTCACCATAACCTCCACCTTCTGGGCTCAGTAATCCTTCCACCTCAGCCTCCTGAGTAGCTGAAACTACAAGCACACACCAAATTTTTAAATTTTTTTGTAAAGACAAGGTCTAGCTATGTTCCCAGGCTGGTCTCGAACTCCTGGGCTCAAGCAGTTCTCCTGCCTCGGCCGACCAGAGTGCCAGGATTACAGCTGCAGATTCTGTTTTGAACACTCTATATTCTCATTAAAACATGACTCCTTACAATGGCCCTAGGAGTATGCCCATTTTACAGATGACACACAGAAACACAGAGGCATCATTAGGCCAGAGCTCATACCCAGACACTCCTACTTTACACAACGCATATGCAGCCTGGCTGAGCCGAGGGGAAGACTCCATGGAGTGACACGTATCAAGCTGGGTCCAGTGGACAGTCCCTGCAGCAATTGCTCAAAGATGGAAGTACTCCATGACCTTAGGGTGCCTCTTTCTCTGACTGGGGACTCAGGGGACAGTGCCTGAACGTCAGCCTTCTCGCGTGTGATAAAGGCACTGGAAAGCATACCGGCTGCACTGTCGACCCCAGCCTCACCCTGTCTTCCTCCCCTCTGAGCCTCCATCAAACCTGCTTCTGCAAAGTGCCCACTCAGCGCTTGGCACACTCAGGCCCACAATCCCACCTGCTGGACTGGATCCGGTGAGCCAGGAAGTCGCAGCGCAAAAGAGGTGGCTGGCCGGTCAGAGTGTGACGAGGCAGAGTGTCTCGCTCACTGGCCCAGAGGCCGACTTCCTACAGGGGAGGCGGGGCTCACCTTCCAGGTTGGGAACTGAACACTGTGGTCTTCCAGAGGGAGGTGATCTAGTGGTCAGTTGGGGCCAAGAACGCCGCCGCCCCAGAGAACAATGTCACTTGACCCCAGAGTCCTCAGGGTGGCTTCTGCCTTGACACATTTCCAAGGTGGTCCCGATCCAAGATGCGGCGGAGTCCGCCTTGCGTCTTGGTCCTCCCGCTCCGCTTTCCCATCCCAAGGGTCTATCGCAGACCCATCCCCTCCACTTGGCCCCAGCAGACAAGATGGCAGCAGGCAGACTTACGTGGGAGCAGAACCTCTCGGGGGGATCTCCGCACGTGATGCCCGAGGGCTCCACCTTGACCTTGACGTAGTCCTTCAGGCGCATCACCTTGGGCTGGCAGGCGTAGAACTCCCAGGTGGGGCCCTCATCCGTGGTCACCCAGGATTTGCAGATGTCGTAGTCCCCAGAGGCCAGCGGGAGGCAGTGCAGGAAGAGCGCCAACAGGTGCAGCATGGCTTCGCAGTCCGCGGGGGCACGGCCCAGACAGGCCCCAGAGAGGCAGCAGCGGGTCAGGCGGGACTCGCGGCCTCAGCATGGAAATGCCACATCGACCAGGCGATGGCGGCCGGGTTGTCCCAGGGACCGGAGCACTGAAGGTTTGCCAACCGAGAGGAACTTGAGGTTTTTTCCCCACTGAAGGACCGGTAGGGGAAATTCAGAGCCAGCGTTTCTCAGACTGCTGATGGGCAGATCAAAAAGTTGCCCATAACTCTGCGTCCTCCACCCCTCTCTCGGAGGTTGAATCCGATCAAATCAGGCAGACTCGCAAATTGTGACAGTGGGTGGAAATGGGATAAGGAGAAAATCCACAGGGATCCTTCATGAGGCCGGATCAGACTGCTTTTAATTTTTGTCCTTCCAATCAATCCAGGTCTTTCAAGGGCCCTTAACGTGTGATGTGCTCAACGCAACTGCAAAACAACCCTCTGGCCTGCGTTGTAAAGATAAAATAAAATCAGGAGGTGTACATGTTAGCTGGAAACGTGTTCCCTCTCTGGGACCGGACTTGGCATCTCGCACCAATAAAAAGAGATTTCTTTTCACAGGGGCTGAAACTGACAACAATCGCACGACTAGGCTGATGATATAAAGAAGCGACTGAGGTGTTAACCAGGGAGAAGGCTATTTGGCTCTGCTTTGGTGGGGACAGGCGCTAATGGGGGCTGGCTGACCTTGGCTGGTGGCCATGGGCAACTTATTATGAAGTTTCTGAGGTTTCAGCTCTCGATGCATCTGGGTACCTGGGGTCTGGCTTGTCTTTCATTGCCAGAGGGGAGGAGAGAGAGGGCTCATTAGTAACAACACCTGCAACAAATTAAAAGGGGGGGGCGCAGGATAGAGATGTTTAAGAACAAAAGCTCGCTGGCAAGATGTGCAAAAAAAAAAAAAAAATGAGGCTGCATTAGCAAGGTCTCCCGAGAAAACTGGGTTATTTTTATGAATATCGGGAGTTGCACATTTGGAGATGGGGCAGGTTATTTAAAAGGGGATGTGTTTCTTTCTCTCATTTATGGGAGTGTTAGTTCAGCAGAAGTGTCCCTGCTCGGGGGTCAGAGACGTTTTAAAGTATCCCCAGGAGCCAAGATTTAATGGTTGCTTTAAAATACCATGACTGACAAGTCAGAATGTCAAAGTTGTTACAGAAGGAGATGAGACTGTAACTACAGGTACGGGTGAGGCCAGACCTGTAGTGACCCACCGGCGGGCCAACAATTAAGAACCAGGCGCCGAGACATACCCTCCCCAATCACAGGCACAATCTGAAACAGTGAACATAATTTTTTAAACTGTAAGACAGTAGGGAAGAAGTGACAATGCACAGAAGTGGCAATCATTTGTCAGGTTAGATTTTCTGGCCAGACACGGTGGCTCACGCCTGTAATCCCAGCACTCTGGGAGGCCGAGGCAGGAGGATCGCTTGAGCCCAGGAGCTCTAGACCAGCCTGGGCAACACAGGGAGACCTCGTCTCTAGAAAACATAAAAAAATTAGTCAGGAGTGGTGGCGCGTGCCTGCAGTCCCAACTGCTCAGGAGGCTGAGGCGGAAGGATCGCTGAGCCCAGGAAATGGAGGCTGCGGTGAGCTGTGATCGTGCCACTGCACTCCAGCCTGGTGACAGAGTGAGACTGACTCAAAAAAAAAAAAAAAAAAGGAAAAGATAAAGAAAAAAATGGGATTTTCTGGTGAAGGCCAACATTTTGTAGTCATCCTTAGAGGGCATGCTTTTGCACGGATCACAATGAAGATTACTGCTTGACTATTTTAAGCCTTTGGTAATTATTTAAAAGCCAGGACAGCTAAAACTACGATGCATGTTACATCAGGAAATAAACACAAGACTCCAGTGCTGTGGTGTGTTTCCAGACACTTGATCCCACACCCGGAGAGCCTGAATCCAGCCGGTGTGGGATTCTGGCCAAAAATACTGGTCCATAGGGCAAAGGTGACCGCAATGATGACAGCAGAAGGGCGTGAGTTAATTATCGTGGTTATGATGACTCTGGTCTCTGCATTTAAATTCCCCAGCCGCCCCGGCATGGGTGCCCTGTTGGAGCCAGACTCATGCGGGACATCCTCTTCAGCCCAGGCAGGGGGAGGCCTCTGAAGAGTTAACTGTTTCCCCGAAAGAAGCCCATTCTCCGCGCGCACACACACACACCCACACCCACACCCACAAAATCTCCTGCCCAAAACGACAAACCCCAGCAACCAGAGGAGCCCCCAGCAGCCCCCGGGGCTCCAGGCCCTGACTCATGCGTCTCCACCAAGGCGACCCCTGCCCCTCTCTCGGGATGACTGGTCCCTGATGGAGACGAATGAGAGCCCAGCCAGGACCACCTCTTCCCGGCTGACCGCCGGCTGTTTAAAGAGAAACCTGTGACAGAGCCTGCCCGGCCTTGAAGGCGCTCCTGGCTAGAAAACTCGCCGAAAGAACGTGCCCCGCGTCTATTTTTACAACCTGAGAAGATGTAGTAAAAATAAAATAGCGCGGCCGGCAAAGGTTTGGATGCCTCCACCCGAGCGCGCGCTGCCCGGAAAGCAGCACGTCCCTAATTAATTTTTCCAGCAGCCGGCTCCCGACTGTTCGCAAACAGGGAGGGGAGCTCCTGGCTGCTGGGACGGCCAGGGCGCGGGGCCGCGGCTCGCGAGAGGGCCAGCGGCGGGCTCCCGGCGGCGGCGGGACCGGCGGCGGCCCGGGGCCGGCGCGGAGGAGGCAGCGCGGCCCGGAGGCGGCCGGGGGGCCGGGCCGGCGGCCCCGGCGCAGCTCGCTAAGCCGTTAATTGCTCCGCAGCGCCGTGGGCTTAAATGCCACGCGTTCCCTGGAAAAGGAAGGGGGGAAAGACGCCAACAACAACAAAATCTGCCGGGGGAGAAACGTGTTTACAACCCGTCAATCAACCGGGCGTCGCTGGCCCCGCAGGGGAGTTGTGAGCTCAGCACGCGAATGCTACGGTCGGGTTTTGCCAAAAAGACGGAAAAGGAGGAGGGGGCGAGGCGCAGGAGTCCCAGGTCCCCAGGACAGCGAGGAGGAGCGCGGAGAGCGAGGCGCCGGCAGGGAAATGTCAGCGTGAGAGGCTGCACCCCGGCCGCTCGTTTTCTCCGTGGGAAAGCTCTCTCCCCCTGATGTTATTAAGAAACTGCGGCTCCCAGAAACACACAGAATCAATGCGCTTTATTTTCTTTTAAGAGTCCTCGGGAACCGAGGGCGGCTGAGAGCCAGGGTACTAAAACCCGAAAATTAGATTTCGTCCGCGTTTCTGAACTCGGATTTCTCCGCCTTATTGAATTAGCGCCTCCCGGAGTTGCCGCCGGCGCCCTCGCCGCGTGGGAAACTTGCGCGGCGGCCGCGGGCTCCGGGGGGCACGGGAGGCGGGCGCCGGGGGCTTCCGGGAGACCCAGCCCCCCGGCCGGGGAGGCGGGGGGGCTCGGTGCGCGGGGCAAGCGGCAGCTTGACGGCCGGGGTCACCTTCCCGCGGCCGGCCCCGGCGGGGTCCAGCGGGCGCCCGAGCTCACCGCGCGCGGGCGCGGCGGGGGTCCCGG
>NW_007259487.1:86952-95846 GCF_000164805.1 Carlito syrichta
GAGCAATCCGAGCGCACAACCAGAGCCTGAATACCAGCTGACACATCGCCGCCTCCACCCTGATGGGCCCTGCTTTTGACTAAGCCAAGCCAGCTCTGCAGAGAGTGCAGAGTAGGGGGGCAGGAGGGGCCTCGGCGGAGGGGTTCTCGGCCTCTCTCCCGGGCCAAGATGGCAGGGGGGCTGTGGGAGGCCTCCTGCAGGAGCGGGTCAGAGGCCACCGAGCTGGTAGCACCAGGCAGCCCTGGGCCCTCCGATCCCCAGGAGGGTTCCCGCCAGGCCGCCTCCCAGGGCTGTGGGCAGAGTTTCCACCGCCGCCCAGGAGCACGTGTGGGTTTTGGGGGGGGTGGGGGGCGCCTGGCCTCCTCTGGGTGGGCTCTGACTGCGGCGTTCAAGCAGCCAGCACTGTCATTTGGATGCACCAAGAACATCCGAGGCCCGAGGACAGAGAGAGAGAGAGAGAGAGACCCATCCAAGGTCACAGAGGGTGTTGGGAAGGGGAGCAAGGTTGGCACCTCAGTGCCCCACCCCTCTGCTACCCCTAACCTCCACCTTAACCCTTCCCTGCCCTTGGCTTCCCTTACACCCAGAGAGGGGACTGTACTGCACTGCTGAATAACATTTAGAATCTGGTGACAAGACAGTCAGAGGATGCAGAATTAAAGACTGTCATCTGCTGTAGTAATAATAATAATAATATAACATTTATTGAACACCTGTTTTATGCCAGACTCCATGCAAGCCGGTTTATGTGCATTATTCACCGAGTCTGCCCCAAAGCTCTGTGTCTTAGCTGCTTTTAGCAAAGTCCCAAGTTGCAGATGAAGCCTAGAGACTTTAAGCAACTCGCCCAAGGTCACACAGCTAAGGAAAACTCTGGCCTGGAAGACAGGGCTCTCAGGTTCCCAGGTGGCACTCTGGGAAGCACACAATGGCCTGGCCTGTGGGTTAGCTTGGAGCACCACACAGACTACTTCTGGGCCTCAGTTTCCCCATATGTGAGATGTGAATGGTGAGTCCTTCTTTCTCCAAGGAGGGGTGGAAACAGGGCCACCTGCAGGTGTCTCAGGTCCCACCCATGGAGATGGGCCCCACCCCACGGAGCCATCCAGGAGAGCAGATGCAGGCCAGCCCCTGGTCAACTCCCCGGGTCTCAAAGCATCCAGCAGGAGGATGTTCCTCGGGAAGACGAGAGCAGATCTCAGTGATTGGATTTTTAAACATTCAGCCTGCAGGCAGCAGCGAAGGGCACGGCGTGGGGCTCCCGCGCGCGCGGGTTGAGTGATGACCAGGGTCAGCCCTCAGCCTGCTGTCACCCCTGGCAGGGTCATCAATCCCTGGGAACCGCCCTCCTCCTCCATCATCACCACCGACTGGATGCTGTCAGGCACAGCCAGCGAGACACAGAGGTGGAGGAAGATGCTTCTTTGTCTAAACACGGTGGCAGGACCTGGGCGCGTCCTCTCATCATTGCCAGGATGGTATGAATGACCCACATGCCCAGACAGGTGCCACTAGAAGCAATTTTTAAAATGCCTCCCTAGCAGCCCTCACCTCCCCAATACTTACTACCCCTGCAGCAAGCTGATACCAACAGGCGTTTTCAGCATCCCCTTCTAGAACCTGTCTTCTGGTCTCTTCATTGCCAAACCCTGCAAATCGTGCGATAATGGAAGGGGCACTGGAATGAGAGTCACGAGCTTTTCTTGGCCCCTAACAAGCCATGTGGCTGGGGGAGATAGGACCCTGCCCTCGGCCTTAGTTTCTCCATCTGCACAATGAAGAGGTTTGCCCTGGAGGTTGGTCCCTGCGCTGCCATCCCGACGGACCGCGCTCACAGCAACACCCAGGAGACGGCGTTCCTTTCGAGTGAACAATAAAGTGTTTATTTTCCAAGATAGGAAACAAATGGGATTCCAGCCATGCAGGGACCAGGTGGTCAAGGGACGCTCATTTTTAAACTGCATTAAGGTACCTTGTGACAAATGACCTTTTCTCAGCAAGGAAAAGAAACCGAGCACCAGGGGCAGGAAAGTGTTAATGAATCTCCCCCCAAATAATCGCTGGCTCCCCTCTTTCCCGCCATCTAACCATCCTTTTCACTGGTGGGATTTTTGGCTTCTCTGCGCAGTTTCAATTCGAATTGTGTGTGTGGAATCTACTATCAAAAAGCATCTGCAGAACAATGCATTTAATTTTATTCCGTCTATGTTTTTTAAAAAAGATTTGTGTATAATTATATATATAAAGATAGGCAACAAAGTATAAACAAAGAGGGGGGAGTATGTGCTTTATTAATAAATATTCTTTCCGCGTTGCTTGACTCCTTTACAACAAGGAAATATGCATGAAACAGACCAGTAATAGAAAATTACAAAGTCACACGCAAAATAATCTCCTGGTTTTGTAATGAGAGGTAACAGACGAGGTCCGGGCCCTCTGGGGAGTTCCATGAGAGGGCAAATCCCGATGCAGACAGACAGACAGATCAAATGAACACATACCGCTGATTAAAGTCAAGTGTAAGCTTAAAGGCTACCCCCTACCGTGTTCCCACCCCCTTGCCTCTGTTCACTTACGCCAGACCAAGGTTTTGATTCTTCAGGAAACTCTTTGTCTCCTTGACCTTGAGCAGTTGAGATGCAGCTGTAAGTAAGCGGTAAGATCCTGCGAACTATTCCAGGACCATCTAGGGGTTTTGAGACATCCCAGCCGGATGCGGTGGTTCATGCCAGTAATCCTAGCGCTTTAGAAGGCCAAGGTGGAAGGACCGCTCCTGCTCAGGAGTTTGAGACCAGCCTAGACAATATCACAAGACCTCATCTCTACAAAAAATTCACCAAGCGTGTTGGTATGCACCTGCAGTCCCAGAGACTCAGGGGACTGAGGCAGAAGGGTCACCTGAGCCCAGGAGGTCGAGGCTACGGTGAGCTGTGATTGCGCCACTGCACTCCAGCCTGGGCAACACCGTGAGACTCCAACTCAAAAACAAAACAAAACATCCGTAGCTCCTTATTTCTACAGCCAGGAGACAAGAGGAGGGGGAGCCCAGCACCCCGCCCCCCCCAAGGTGTCACATCCAGGAAATGGCAAAGGCTGCAGGAAGCACTGTGACCCCTCCCTGCCAGTCCTCAACTCTAATCTCTAGACCATACTCCCATTAATTATTATTACTGTATTAATCATACATGTGATTAATTCAGGAATGGTGATTCATAATTGATTGCATTTTAGATGGCGCCTTTCATCCACACGTCTCCCAAGATGTGCACAGCCGACAACAGGAGACACACAGAGCAGAACGTGTTCTGTGCTCGCCTACATTTTGCTGGATCGACTTTTCTTCTCGGGGCGGTGGGCTCATGGTCTTCAAGCAGACCGGGCCCGCCAGCCCCAGCTCCGTGCCCATCTCCCCAAGTGACATGACTCTGCTGCACCCTGCCTTGCCCCATTGGTGGCCATACCCTGGGAGTCCTGCCTGCCCCATCCCTTTGGCAGGCAAGTCTTATGCCTGGACCCTAACTCCTGGGCTAGCCAGCCTGCCTCTGCAGGGAGACAGTGACACAAGGCAGCTTGGATGAGCATGGCCCTACAGCTTGACTCTCTGGGTAAGAGTCTTGCCTCTCCTGCTTATCAGCTGCCTGAGCTTGAGTAAGCTACCTCCTTCTCTGCCTCAGTTTACCCCGCTGAAAAATGGGATTAATAATGGCCTCCCGGACTGGGCAACTTGGCGAGACCTTGTCTCTACGATCAATCAAAAATTAGCCAGGCATGGTAGCGTGCGCCTGTAGTTCCAGCTCCTTAGAAGGCTGAGGCTGAAGGATCGCCGGAGCCCAGCTAGTCGACGCCGGGTTGCCGTGAGAGTGCCACTGCGCTCCAGCCTGGGCGACACAGTGGGACTCCAACTCAAAAATAAAAATAAAAATAAAAGTCTCTACTGGTGGGCACAGTGGCTCATGCCTGTAATCCCAGCACTTCGGGAGGCCAAGGCGGGACAGATGCTTGAGCCCAGGAGTTCAAGACCAGCCTGGGCAACATAGTGAGACTTTGTCTCTACGGGAATAAAATAAAATAAATTAGCCAGGCGTGGTGGCATGTGTCTGTAGTGCCCCAGCTACTTGGGAGGCTGAGGCAGGAGAGTTACCTGCGCCCAGGAGTTCAAAGCTGCAGTGAGCCATGATCGTGCCACCGCACTCCAGCCTGGGCGACAACATGAGACCCGGATTTTAAAAATAAAATCAAATAAATAAAAGCAAATAAGTCATCGTATCTGTCCTCCTAGGGTTATGGTAAAAATTAAATACAAGGATGCACATAAAGCATTTAGAACCTGGCACGTGCTAAAGTGCTTTATAGATGTGGGCAGCAGTTATGGGCGTTTGAGGCCCAGTTCCTGCAGCACCAACACAGTGACAAGACTGGTCTCTTCTCTTCTCTGGGCCTTGATTTTCCCAGGTATAAAATGGGATGTTCGCTAAGCCTCAGTAGTTCCTTCCAGGTCTTAAATGAGCACTTACCATGGTAATGGTTGGGATTTGAGGCTTCAGAGTCAAGCAGCCCCAGGCTCACCTTTCTGCTCACTATTCCCTAGCTGGTGCGTGACCTCGAGCAAAAGACACCTTGCCAAGCCTCGGCTGTCTCAGCTGGAAAATGGGAATTCTAATGATCTTCAGTATCTAGGAGAGATTCTTGGTGTAAGAATTTAATGAGCAGGCCGGGCACGGTGGCTCAAGCTTGTAATCCCGGCACTTTGGGAGGCCGAGGTGAGGGGATTGCCTGAGCCCACGGGTTCGAGAGCAGCCTGGACAACTTGGCGAGACCTCATCTCTACAATAAATCAAAAAAATAATTAGCCAGGCATGGTAGCACACACCTGTAGTTCTGGCTACTTGGAAGGCTGAGATGGAAGGATCGCCTGGGCCCAGCAGGTCGAGGCTGTGGTGGCCGTGAGCGTGTCACTGCACTCCATCCAACCTGGGTGACAAAGTGAGACTCCAACTCAAAAAAAAAAAAAAAAAGAATTTAATGAACAAATACTGGAAACCTAGTTGGCTCCTAGAAAGTGCTTAACACAAGGTGGCTCTGGTATTACACACTCAGGCACGATGCACAGCAGTTTACTGATGGTCTCGCATTTCTACCTTACCGCCCTCTGTGAAAGGGGCGATTCTTCTCACCACTGTTCAGACAGGAATGCCCAGGCTGAGGCAGTTAGGGCAGGGCCCCCGTCTGAACCCCACCTCATGACTGGGCTCACTGATGTATGGTCTCAGTCCTAAGCTTATTAATTATTCTTTCCAGTCACCCTAGAAGGAAACTGGCATTGCGGTCTTCCCCCTCCAGAAGAAGATACCGGGTTCCTAGTGGCTCAGTGCTTTCTCTAGAGCTCACAGCACACAAACCCTGGGCAAGTCAGAACAGCCTGTATTGAAAGGATGGAAATATAGCTGGACATGGTAGCGCGTGCCTGTAGTTCCGGCTACTTGGGAGGCTGAGGTGGAAGGATCGCTGGAGCCCAGCAGGTCGAGGCTGCGGTGTCCAGGAGCATGCCCCTGCACTCCAGTCTAGGTGACAGAGTGAGACTCCAACTCAAACAAAAACAAACAAACAAAAAAAAAGGATGGAAATATCACTGAGTCACCCCGCCTTTGTCTGTGGCGTCTCTCCTGCCAGAAGTTCAGCCGGGATCCCTCCAATCCACAGGGACCCATGGGAATGTCACCTTCCCAAGTTCCACGCAACATGACAGAGCAAGGAAACAGGTGAGGCTCAGGAAGAGCCTAGGCTCTTCCAAGCAAAGCCGCTCAGCTCCTTGTGGGGTGGAGGGTGGCTGCTGCAAGGAGAAAGCCCACCCTCTCCTCCCCCATGGACCAGTGCAGATCCAGGGTTTGCAGGCGATAGGTCTGTAATCTAGAAGTCTCCCAGGCAGGGTCAATCACTGCTCACTTCCGTGGATTCTGGAGTCTCTGGGGATTTCTCAGGATCAGGGACAGGATGCCAAGGAGCGCTGGCCCCCTTTCTCAGAGAGAGCAGGTAACCACTTGGCCCTCCCAGCTTAGATCTCGGGGGCATCTCCTGGGCAATTCTGGGCTACTCAGAACTGAGAACCTTCTTTGTGCCAGCACCCCAGTCCCTGGGGATGACAATGGTGACAGATCTGCAGGGGCCTGCCTTTGGGGTGCGGCGAGTCTGGTGGGATTATCCTCCCAGAGGTTTACTAAGCACCTACTATGTGCCAGGCAGAGGTCAAGCCAGAGAGGCGGTGCAGTCTGAGGAAGTATGAATGTGCATGTGAGTGTGCACACCAACAGCCGGACAATGTTGCCAGAAGCCACTAGACACCCCAGAGTTAACGGTGGAGGCAAGTCTTACGTCTCAGGACAGGGGACAAGGAAAGCTCAAACTGTGACCACCAAGAGCAATCCCCGGCCTCCGTGGGAACCCAGACCTCAACTCCCACCTCCCTCAGTTTCCTCATCTGTCAAGAAGGATGATCATAGCACCCACCTCCTGGGACTGTTGGGAGGATTGGCTGAGGAAATGTGTAGGAATTATTTAAAAGGTGGGTGAGGGCGTCTGCCCAGCAGATAGTAAGTGCTCGAGAGATGTTGGCTCTGGCTGGGTATGGTGGCTTATGCCTGTAATCCCAGCACTTTGGAAGGTCGAGGTGCAAGGATCACTAGAGGCCAGGGATTCGTGACCAGCTTGGGCAACAGAGCAAGACCCTGTCTCAATAAACGAACAAATAAATGAATGCAGGCTGTGATTAGTTATGATTTGCCGAGTTTCTCCTCTGGCCAAGGCTCTCTGTCCCATGATGACGTTGCATCCAAGGGAGGACGAACTGCTCTGTGCCAGGAGACTAATGGGGTTAGTTAGGTGAGCTGGCATCACCTGTCCATCCAGCCTGGGAGGCACACGGGGACACCAGCCCCAGCCACGGTGTCTCCTCTCACAAAACCACAGCTCAGAATCTGCTCTCAGACCTGAAATTGAATTTCTACCCCTGCCCGGCCCATTCCTCTCCCACTCTGGGGACAGATTCTCCCAACTCTGTGTGGCGAGCAGAAGACGCTGAGGAAGGAGCCAGACACAGCCACAGGGACCAATAGAATCCTTCTCCTGGGTCCTCCCCGCCCTCTGGCCAGGGGCGCTGGCTGGATCAGAGGTGATGGGAGAAGGTTTGCACCAGTGAAGAGGGCAGGCATTTTCTTTTTTCTTTTTTTTTTTTTTTTTTGAGTCGGAGTCTCACTCCGTCACCCAGGCTGGAGTGCAATGGCACACTCATGGCCACCCCAGCATCAACCTGCCGGGCTCCAGTGATCCTTCCGCCTCAGCCTTCCAAGTGGCCAGAACTACAGGTGGGTGCTACCACATCTGGCTAATTTTTGATTTATTGTAGAGACGAGGTCTCACCATGTTACCGGGCTGGTCTGGAACCCACGGGCTCAGGCAATCCACTTGCCTCGGCCTCCCAAAGTGCTGGGATGACAGGCTGAGCCACCAAGCCTGGCCAATACTTTGCTTTTTATGTCACCTGAGATTTGGAAGCATGTGGCTTCTAATATCCCTCCTCCCCTATGGAGGACTCCCAGGAGATTTTTTGTTTTTTTTTAATCTGGAAAACCAAAAGTTCTGGATCTGATTTCCTGGCTTCTTGGTCTTGTTGGTTCTGGCATCCAACTTTATCAACACAAGCAGTTATGGGACTTGTCCTGTCCCCCCTCTGCCCCTGCCCATGGGCTTATCTGGGACCTCTCTCTGTAGTTGTGATGACCCCAGCTTCTTACACTGCTCGGAGCCCGTGAGGTCCTGAGCCAAACGTCTGCAGGTGGCTGTTGGGGAAACCTGAGATTGGCCGGGCTCGGTCTCCAGATGGCCTATGTCAAGGCCTTTGGCCTGGCGTTTATGACCCTGGACCTCAGAGCCTGACATCGTGGGTTTAGAAGCCCTGCACTCCATTTGTTTTCTTGGGCACCTCTCTCCACCTCAACTTTCCATCTGTACAATGGGGACAGTAACAGCACACGACTTTCAGGGTTACTATGAGATTCTTTTATTTTTGAGTCGAAGTCTCATTCTGTTGCCCAGGCTTGAGGGTAGTGACATGATCCCAGCTCACCACAGCCTTGACTTGCTGGACTCAAGCAGTCCTCTCCCCTCAGCCTCCCAAGCAGCTGGGACTACAGGCATGCACCACCATGCCAACTAATATTTTTTAAAAAATTTTTGTAGAGATGGGGTCTTGCTGTGTTGCTCAGGTTGCTTTACTCCTGGGCTCAAGCAATCCTCCTGCCTTGGCCTCCCAGAGTGCTGGGGTACCAGGTGAGAGCCACTGTGCTGGGCTTGTTAGAAGAATTTAATAATGAAATTGCACCTTCAGGGTGCTCAGAGGGATATTGGGAGCTCCCAGTATGCTCAGCGTACCAGCAGCAGGTTGTCCCTTGAGTTTGGAGGGTGTCCCCAGCTGGAACAGAGGGACTTCCCCTTCTCTAGAAAAGCCTTTGGGACTTTAGTGACCGGAAGTGTTCACCTCACCTCAAAGGGGAAAGACCACCTTTGGCTTTGAATTCAAGAGGCAGCAAGCTAGGACAGCATTGGAAGCCAAAGGAAGATTCTTTTCTGTCGAAAAGAGTGAGGCAAAAATAAAAATAAAATAAAAATAAAGAAATAAGAGGCCAGGTGTGGTGTCTCCCACCTGTAATCCTTGCACTTTGGAAGGCCGAGGTGAGAGAATTGCCTGAGCCCAGAGATTCGAGATCAGCTTGGGCACCTCAGCAAGACCTTGTCTCTACAATAAATACAAAAATGAGCTGAGCGTGGTGGCGCATACCTGTAGCTCCAGCTACTTGGAAGGCTGAGGCGGAAGGATCGCTGGAGCCCAGCAGGTCGAGGCT
>NW_007259487.1:96113-97086 GCF_000164805.1 Carlito syrichta
CCGCTCCCGGCCACCGCAGCCTCGACCTGCTGGGTTCCGGCGATCCTTCTGCCTCAGCCTTCCAAGTAGCCGGAACTACAGGCGTGTGATTCCACACCCGGCTGATTTTTTGATTTATTGTAGAGAAGAGGTCTCACCAAGTTGCCCAGGCGGGTCTCGAACCCCCAGGCTCAGGCAATCCACTCACCTCGGCCTCCCAAAGCGCTGGGAGTCAGACTGAGCCACCGAGCCCGGCCATCTCTATCCTCTATCTTTAAAAAAATAATTGTTAATAAAAAAAATAAAAAGAGTGAGGCACCCCTGAACTCCTATCCAAACTAGCTCATTCTCCAAGGCCAGCTTAAATCCCCCTTCTGCTGTGAAGCTACAAGTACGATCTCCTTTTCCAAGCTCCTACCTCGATCCTGCACAACAGAGCATGTGGAGTTAGGGGCTCTTGCTTGCTCCCACCTTACAGGAAGGGAAACTGAGGCTCAGAGAGGTGAAACAACTTACTCCAAGTCCTACACCAGGATCCGAACCCAGACCTGCAACTCCACAGCCAGTGCCTCGACTCACCTCTACCACACAAGCTCAGTCTCTCACCCCAACTCTGTCCCCGGCAAGCTTTGGGGCCGAGAGAGGAGTTTGCGCCGATGGGGCGCACGGGTCTTTCCCAGGCTAACATTTTCAGATCAACCACCAGTCTCCCAGCTCCTCTCCCGACGTGGGAGTCTGAGCTGGCCCAGTACAAATGTTTCCCTGAACGATCAACAGAATGACAACTCCCTAAGGAGAGGAGGGGCATGCGTGGTGAGAAGGCTTGTTAGAAGCCTGACATTAACACATCACGCACACTGCGTGGGTGAGACCCCGAGCCGCCCGCGCCATGGCCACCGGGGAACACGGAGGCCCATGCGCCCGGTCTGCAATTGTATTATTATTATTATTTTCGGCCAGTGTGGGCTCTAGAAATGCTTCAACAGCACACGGC
>NW_007259487.1:97106-108447 GCF_000164805.1 Carlito syrichta
TTTTGTAGCTAAATGCCAAACACGCACCAGGCGGCTCCTGTGTGCCTGCTGGGGCTTGCGCACTCATGGAGGAGGCCAACCCTCTCAGCCAGGTGTGACCAGTTTCCAGAAAGCACCTCTTAGCATGAGGCGTCCGCGCGCAGGACTGCTGTCATTCCCCTGATGTGCGCCAGAATCACCGCTCCCGTCTGTTGAAACACTGAAATGCTCCACGCATTTACCAGATGGCAAAGAGCCACCACCCCTTGGCCCATGGCATCCCCCACCCCACTTCCCAGGCCCCTGGGATCCTTTCTTGGAAACTTCTAGATCTCTAGACCTCTCCGAAACCCAGCAGCTACCTGGGCTAGTGGGGACCTCTGGGCGTCACTCCTCCACTCTCCCCTTGGTCAGCCCCTGTGGCCCATAGGGTCTTAACTCTTCTGACGATAACTGCCAGGCTCATGTAACACACGTGCGCACCCCACAGCCCAGAATTTGGGGAGATGATGTTCTCTACTGTCCCACGGGATCCCCCGGGCGGCTTCAGGAAGACCCCACTCCAAGGTATCCCTCAGGGCTCAGGTCTTTGGGATCAGGCCTCCTTGGGGTCTCCTCACAATAGGACAGGAGGGTGATTTCTGGGCCTACTGGTAGTCAAAGCACAGCACCCGCCCTGGCACCCAGGAAGTTGTGGTGGCCTCCAGAGCCTGTGCTTTCTGGCCACCAGAAACCTCCCCCGACCAAGCCCACCCACCACTCTGTATTTTATAAGCAGAGATAAGAGTGGCTCCTGTTATGGGGTACAGAGCTCTCCTCTGGCTGCCCTAGTCTGCTATCGCTCCAACAGCCTCTGGGATGGAGAAGCGTAATGGCTGAGAGAGTCAGAGGAAGCTGATTTTTTTTTCTTTCTTTCTTTTTTTTTTTTTGAGTCGGAGTTCACTCTGTCTCCCAGGCTGGAGTGCAGTGGCACACTCATGGCCACCGCAACCTTGATCTGCTGGGCCCAGGAGATCCTTCCGCCTCAGCCTTCCAAGTAGCTGGAATTATAGATGTGCAGCTAATTTTTTTATTTATTGTAGAGACGAGGTCTCGCCAAGTTGCCCAGGCTGGTCTCGAACCCCTGGGCTCAGGTAATCCTCTCGCCTCCGCCTCCCAAAGTGTTGGGATGACAGGCGTGAGTCACTGCGCCCACCATAGGGGGCTAACTTCAAGCAGTAACATTGACTGAGGGACACGTTGAGTGGGACCCCAGGTTATCAGGACAGAGTGCTGTGATCGACTGGTCATGGCTGCTCAGTGGTGGTTTTGTCATGTCTGTCTGGGAGACGGGTGAGGCATGGTGGTCCTCCTGCTATTCTCCTTTCGCTAGAGGTAAGTGAGTCTCTGTCCGCCCTACAGAGAGCCCAGGACCATACTAGACACAAACAGGTGCTTAGGAAATGTTTTCTTTTTTTTAATTAAACATATTTTTTATTTTGAAATTGTGGGGTACAGTTAAGGGTTAGGTATACAAATATGCATCGTTCAGGCACTCTTGTCGATAAGGGGTGTCCCCCCCGTCCCCAGATAGATATTGACTACCATTAATTTCACCACCCTTGCCCTCCCTGTCCCCCCCCATAGATTCCCACCACTGTCGATCCTTTTCTTATAGTATTACAATAGATGTTCAAGGTCCACTTATGAGTGAGAACATGTGATAATGTTTCATTTTTTACAAAATTTTTAAAATTTCATTTTTTGACTTGAGGGTTTCACTCTGTGGCCCAGGCTGGGGTGCAGTGGCACGAACACAGCTCACTGCAGCCTCGACCTCCTGGACTCAGGTGATCCTCCCATCTCAGCCTCCCGAGTAGTTGGGACTATAGACGCGTACCACCATGTGAATTTTTTTATTTTTTGTAGAGATGAAGTCTTGCTATGTTGCCCAAGCTTGCCTCGAACTCCTGGGCTCAAGCAATCCTCCTGCCCCTGCTTCCCAAAATGCAGGTATTACAGGTGTGAGCCACCATGCCTGGCAGGGAAATGCTTTTTTTTTTATTTTTTTTATTTTTTTGAGTCATAGTCTTACTTTGTCGCCCAGGTTGGAGTGCAGTGGCACGCTGCTCATGGCCACCACAGCCACACCTGCTGGGCTCAATTGATCCTTCCACCTTAGCCTTCCAAATAGCTGGAACCACAGGCGTGTGCCACCACACCCAGCTAATTTTTTTATTTATTGTAGAGACGAGGTCGTACCATGTTGCCTAGGCTGGTTTCAAACCCACAGGCTCAGGCAATCCTCTCGCCTCCTCCTCTCAAAGTGCCGGGATTATAGGCGTGAGCCACTGCGTCCGGCGGGAAATGCTTTTAATTGAGGGCACTGTTAAGCATGGACCCAGCAACCTGTGTTTACTGAGCACATATTATATGCAATTACTCAGATGACAAAGTCGGAAGAGGAACTGGGAGCACTGCTTCTGGACAATTCGAAGGTTAGTCTATTTCTCCGTCCACTCATTTGTTCCCACCACAGTTATTTATCGAGTGCCTACCATATACCGAGCTCTGTGTTAGGATGTGGAGATACAGACCAGCATCTGCTTCACGGAGCTTCCTGGGAGTTCCCCGTGTGGGGAGACAGACAAGGTGAGTCCAGGTGGAGTGTGAGCCGGCGCCAGGGAGGGTGGACAACCCTGCTGTCCTCCCTGGCAGAGCTGCCTTCCCGGGACCGGCCAGGGTTATTAATATCCTGCTGAGTCGGGTCTGCTTGGGTTTCAGCATCACAAGACGCCGAGGCATGGTAGATATTCTTGACGCCAGACTGCCTTCTCCTCTCCCCTCCTTCCCCTCTGCCCTTCTGCCCCCAGCCTCCACCAGCCTCCAGCTTTTAAAGAACAGGCACTGATAGGAGGTCTGGCTTTGGAAGAAAGGGGCATGGGCGGGTGGATTAGACCTTGGGAGAGAACTGGTTTCAGTTCCCTCTCATACGTTGCCTGATGTGAGCAATCTCACCTCTCATCTACAGAAAGGAGATAAGACAGCAGTTATGCAGCATTAAATGGGCTGTTAATGCCAAGGGCTGACCCCTAGTGGGTGTTAAAAAGTGATAGTGTCAGGGCTTGGTGGCTCGGCTGTCATCCCAGCACTTTGGGTGGCCGAGGCGAGAGGATCACTTGAGCCCAAGGGTTCAAGACCAGCCTGGGCAACATAGCAAGACCCTGTCTCTATAAAAGATTAGCCGGGTGTGGTGGCGCATGCCTGTAGTCCCAGCTACTCAGGAGGCTGGGACAGAAGAATGGCCTAAGCCCAGGAGGCCGAGGCTGTGGTGAGCTATGACTGTGCCCAGTCTGGGTGATCGAGTGAAACCCTGACTCAAAAAAAGAAAAATAATGTCTATTCATCCAGCGTGGACCTCCTGGGGCAGTTCCAAGTGCCTTACCCCTGGGAATGACAGAGGTCGAGACAGGTACAATTCCACCCTCAGAAAACCCAGATGGGTCTGGAGGCAGACGGTCAGATGGTCCCTCCGCCCCCGCGCTGGGGGACCCCAGGCCTCGGCTGATCTCACCACATCCTGCGCCTCCCCTGATACGGTGCCCTGTCCACAACCGGTTGTGATTTCACGGGAAGCTTTGCCCAGGAAGTATACACTCCCTCCGCCTTACCCACTCCCTCCGCCTTACCCTGCTCAATCAATGTTTGCCAGCTAAATGGGTGAACAAACAACGAGCAAGAAGAGAAGTATGTGCTGTTGATTTGATTTTATTTTTTGAACCAAGGTCTCACTTCATCGCCCAGGCTGGAGTGCAGTGGCATGATCATGGCTGCTGCAGCCTCGACCTCCTGGGCTTAGGCAAGCCTTCTGCCTCAGCCTGCCCGAGTAGCTGGGACTACAGACGTGCGTCACTGGGCCCGGCTAATTTTTAAATTTTTTAAAAATTTTGTAGAGATGAGGTCTCGCTATGTTGCCCAGGCTGGTCTCCAACTCCTGGGCTCAAGCAATCCTCCTGCCTCAGGCTCCCAAAATGCTGGGATGACAGGCGTGAGCCACTGTGCCCGGCCCATGCTGTTGATTTTAAATGACTCCTGTGTGCTCAGGTAAAGCTGAGTAATTAGTGGGTTAATAGGATCAGTACAAACGCTAATTGGAATATTTAAAATAAAATTCCTCTCTAGTTCTTAGTATCACGTGCCCTCATGTGTCTGTCCGTCTCTGTCTCTTTCTCTCCCCTGAATAGGATTATCTCAAATGTCAGCTTTTCCCACATGCACACGTCAAGGCTGACAATCACAACTCTGAAATATCTTCTCCGTGTTCTGATAAGAAGTGGAGTGGTGTATTACTCAGTATCACTAGTAATCAGCAGCCTGTCGGGGATGCCTGGGATCCCCACCGCAGGTCAAGGAGCACCAAGGAAAGGAGAACTCCCACCCAGAAAAGACAAAACACCACCTGGCATGGCCCACCTGGGAGCCCACTCCACCAGCCTGGATTTTCTCTCATCCTGCTACTTATCATACCTTGAGATTTTACCTGCCTGAGAAGAGGAGGAGGAGGAGGAAGAGGAAGAAAGAATAGCCGCAGGCTGGGCTTGGTGGCTCACACCCATCATCTCAGCACTTTGGGAGCCAGAGGCAGGAGGATGGCTTGAGTCCAGGAGTTTGAGAGCAACCTGGACAGATAATGAGACTCCATCTCTACAGAAAATTCAAAACAAAACAGAACATCAGCTGAGCATGGTAGTGTGCATCTGTAGTCCTAGCTATTCGGGAGACAGAGGCGGGAGGATCATTTGAGCCTAGGAGGTAGCAGTGAGCTATGATGGAGCCCCTGCACTCCAGCCTGGGCAACTGAGCAGGACTCCGTCTCAAAGGAAAAAAAAAAGAAAGAGGAAGCAGGGAGGGGAAGGAAGGAGGGAAAGAAGAAGGGAAAGTGGGAAGGAAGGAAAGAGGAAAGGAAGGAAGGAGGGAGGGAAAGACAAGCAGTGGATGAGAGAGGAGGCCAGGTGACCGGGGCAGGTGGTATCGACCCCACCAAGGAGCACCTAATCACTGAACCCCTGTGACCCTGGCGGCCCCATGAGCACCCAAGAAATCCGCTCTCCACCTGACCTCAGCGAGCTTGTATTTCAGCTGGGAGGAACCTACCAGTTCAAGGATGCAGCAGACGCAGAATGGATGATTTTACAAAGACCTTCACAGCCAGCCAGTCCCTGACTTTACCTTGGATTCTGTCACCTGTTCTCCATGTCTTTTCTCCCCATTTTATTCCAGCCCCAGCCGCCCTAAGCCCCTCATTGCCTAGAAAATGAGGTTTACAAATGACCCCTCAGTGACATCAGCCCAGCTTATCATCCCCTCCATGATGCTCCCACTTGCCTTCCAAGCCACAGCCAGGGGGACCAGGCTGTTTCCCACACACGCCTGGGATGTCCCCTTCCTGGATCTTTCTTCCTTCGGGACAAAATAGAAGAACCTACATGGATTTGGGGCCAGGCGCCGTGGCTCACATCTGTATTCCCAGCACTTTGGGAGGCTGAGCCGGGAGGATCACTTGAGCCCAGGAGTTCAAGACCAGCCTGGGCAACATAGCAAGACTTTGTCTCTATAACAAATAAATAAAAACAGAAATAAGAATGGTGGATTAGGGCCTCAAGCCCAGGCCTGCTAGTCTCCAGGAAATCCTACAAGGCTTCATGGACTGACGTCGAGGTCTGCTGGTCTGAGGAGCTATCTATAGTGGTCCCACCTGGAAGAGCTAACACCAGCCCCTGAGGCCCCTGGACTGTTTTCATGGAACAGTGTGGTGAAGAAGTTTATGGCTCTTCGGACAACTGACTTGGAATCCCAGCCCCCACTCTCGGTAAATGTGTGGCTTTGATGCATCAGCAAATCTCTCTGAACCTCAGTTTCTGCATCTGCCAAATGGAAATAAGAATAGCGAACCCCCCCCACCACCGCGGGAATTGTGTGAGGATTAGAAAAGATCCAGCACAAAGCGTACTCTATTTATTATTTTTTTTGCAGTCGGGGTCTCACTCTGTTGCCCAGGCTGGAGTGCAGTGACACAATCACAGCTCACTGCAACCTCAACCTCCTGGATTCAGGTGATCCTTCTGCCGCAGCCTCCCGAGTAGCTGGGACTTCAGGCACAAGCCACCACGCCCCGCTAATCGGTTGATTTTTTTGTAGCAGTGAGGTTCTCATTATGTTGTCCAGGCTGGTCTGGAACCCCTGGGCTCAAATGATCCTCTCACTATGGCCTCCCAAAGTGCTGGGATTACAGACATGAGCCCAAGGTGCACTTTAAAACCATGTGCATGGCAAGTGCTCAGTGAGCCGGTGCCACGAGCCCACCACCTCCCGTGCACTGCAGCTGTTTGGACATGCATCTCACATCCTCTGCTAGGCTGTAAAGCCCTTGAAGGCAGGGCCCGCTTACAACTCATTTAGTCTTTTACCCCACACACTCCCCCCGCCACCTCCTCCCCCTCACGCTCCCACCCCTTCGTCCAGCAAGACAGAAGACAGGAAGGAAGGAAGAGAGGGAAGGAAGGAGGGAGGTAGTGGTAATGGCAAGAAAAAGGATGCTGTAGCTGGGCTCGGTGGCTCAGCCTGTCATCCCGCGCCTTTGGGAGGCTGAGGTGAGTGGATGGCCTGAGCCCGCGGGTTTGAGACCCGCCTGGGCAGCGAGACCTCATCTCTACAATAAATCAAAAAATCAGCCGGGCATGGTAATGCACGCCTGTAGTCCCGGCTACTCGGAAGGCTGAAGCAGAAGGATCGCCGGAGCCCAGCAGGTCGAGGCTGAGGTGGCCGGGAGCGGCCACTGCACTCCAGTAACAGAGTAAGACTCCAACTCAAAACAAAAAAAAAAAAGCATGCTGTTACCAAGTCCCACCACCAAGCAGTTAGTTTGTGCTGGGCACCTTATAGCTATTTCTTTTATCTGCACTGCCCTGTCCTGTAACTATCTGCTCCCTTGTTTACAAATAGGACATTAAGGCCCAGAGTAGTTAAGTGCCTGACCTGAGGTCACCCAGCTGGTGGAAGCCAAGCCCAGGTCTGCCCACACAACCAGAGAGGGGCGCTCAACTGTGGACAAACCAAGTCACATGCTCCTGGGAGCCCCACACCCTTCGTTTTGAAAAGAGACTTTTGAAGCCAACATTGGGCCAGACACGATGGCTCCCGCCTGTAGTGGCAGCACTTTGGGAGGCCGAGGCAGGAGTATCGCTTGAGTCCGGGAGTTCGGGACCAGCCTAGACAACATAGCAAGACCTTGTCTCTACAAAAAAGTAAAAAATCAGCCAGGCATGGTGACACGTGCCTGTAGTCCCAGCTGCTCGGGAGGCTGAGGCAAGAGGATCGCCTGAACCCAGGAGGTCGAGGCCACAGCGAGCCGTGATTGTGCCGCTGCCCTCCAGCCTGGGTGATAGAGGAAAAACCTGACTCAAAACAAACAAACAAACAAACAAAGCCAGCTTTGAACAGGAGCGAAGGGTGTCTGGGTCGCAGTTTGGGGACCCCCTGCCCTGTCGAAAAGGTGGAGCTGGTGTTTGTGGGTTGGACCAATCCTGCTCCACGCTCGCGGTGCCATTTTCACACACGGTGGGAGAGTGTGGATCTCACTCCTCGCCATCCTTGCAGGAGGGGTGGCTCACAAGTATATGGGGATGGGGAGGACGAGGTGCCTAGAGTTGTCCCTCTGCGTGCCAGCTTTCCATGCAGACGAGAAAAAACGCACGGAGGGAAACGGAATTTGGTTAAAGGGAGAAACAACCCGGAGCGGCTTCTCCTGGCTTCTCCTGGGTAATTCCTGCTCCCTGGGTATAAGGCTGCATTCCATGGCAACAGCATTCACACCTCGCTAAAATAAAAGAGCCTACCAGCTGGGCCCGTTATTAAAGTGGAGCCCTAGGATTAGCATATTCCGTGTGAGTGACAAAGTGGCACTGCCCGCCCCTGTCCGCTGAACCGCAGCCTGGGGCAGAATCATGGGCGGCCTGGGGCCATTCTGCCCTGCGGTCTCGGCTGCCACCGGGCCCAGGTGCGCGAGGCCAGTGGGGGCCCTGCGGTCCAGAAGCAGTTTGAGCCCTGGGCTATGGATGAGGCAGTGGAGAGAAAAAGAGCCCAGTTCAAACCCCAGCTCTGTTAGTAACGGGCTGCTCCACCTAGAACGGGTCAGTCTTCCTGTCTGTGATGCAGTTTTCACATCTATAAAATGGATACGGCAACACCCTCCACCAAGGGTTGTGCACTGAGCAAATGAAGAAATATGTGCAGCCGGGCTCGGTGGTGCAGCCTGTAATCCCGCGCTTTGGGAGGCCGAGGTGAGTGGAATGCCTGAGCCTGAGGGTTCGAGACCTGCCTGGGCAACTTGGCGAGACCTCATCTCTACAGTAAATCGAAAAGTCAGCCGGGCGTGGTAACGTATACCCGTAATTCTGGCGACTTGGAAGGCTGAGGCGGAAGGATCGCCGGAGCCCAGCAGGTCAAGGTTGCGGTGGCCGGGAGCGGCCACTGCACTCCAGTCTGGGCGACAGAGTGAGACTCCAACTCAAAAAATAAAAATAAAAATAAAATAAAATAAATATGTGCAAAGCACTTAGCAAGCAATTGATACTTTTTCTTTTTTTGAGTTGGAGTCTCACTCTATTGCCCAGGCTGGGGTGTAGTGGCACGCTCACAGCCACCCCAGCGTCAACCTGCTGGGCTCTGGCGATCCCTCCACCTCAGGCATCCAAGTAGCTGGAACTACAGGCACGCACTACCATGCCCAGTTGTTTTAATTTATTGTAGAGACAAGGTCTTGCCAAGTTGCCTGGACTGGTCTCAAACACGCGGGCTCAGGCAATCTACTCGCTTTGGCCTCCCAAAGTGCTGGGATTATAGGTTGAGCCATCAGGTCCAGCCTCTTTTTTTTTTTTTTTTTTTGTAGAGACTGGGTCTCGGACTCTTGATCTCAAGCGATCCTCCTGCCTCAGCCTCCTAAAATACTGGGATTACAGGAGGTGCCACCATGCCTGGCCGCAATCGATACTTTTTTAGCAAATTCTTCTTTTTCAGGGATGTACCTGTTGGGTAAAGGGAAAGGCTCTTTTAACATTTGACACTTTGTTAAAACTTTTTATATTAACCAATTACTAAATATGGCCAAAATGCTCTGTGCATGTGTCTGTGTCTGAGTGCGATGTTTGTGCATGAAGAGAGAGAGACAGAGAAAGAAGAGAAGAGATGAGAGAAGAGAGAGCAGAGAGAGAGAAAAAGAGAGGGGAAGAGTAAGAAAGAGAGAGGGAGAGAGACAGAGAGGAAGAGAGAGAGGGAGAGAGAGATTAGGGGAGAGAAGGAGGGGGGTAGACAGACTCACATGCGGATGAAGAGGGGTGAGCTTTGGAGTCAGACGGATGGGGCTGTGTCTGCCTCTCCCACTGACTAGCTGTGCGACCTTGGGAAGGCACGCAACCTCCCCTCAGCCCAGTTCCTCTTCTCTCTAGAGGGGCAGTCACACACCTTCTTCACAGGGCTGATGAGAAAACGGCCGCTGCAGAACGCAAAGTGAGGTTCCAGAACAGAAATAGAACTTTTGCAGAAAAACAACTGAAATCCTGTCTGGATTGTAGTCACTAGTGCTGTACCCACGTTCATGCTTTAGTTTTGACAGTTGTACCAGGTGATCACATTACAGGAAATTGAGTGAAGGGTGTGGAGTACTCTCTGTGCTATCTTTGCAACTTTTCTGTAAATCTGAAATTTTGCCACAATTTTAAAAAGTATATGCCGGCTCAGCGGCTCAAGCCTGTCATCCCAGCACTTTGGGAGGCCGAGGCAAGTGGATTGCCTGAGCCCGTGGGTTCGAGACCAGCTCGGGTAACTTGGCGAGACCTCATCTCTACAATAAATCAAAAATGAGCCAGGCATGGTAGCATGTGCCTGTGGTTCCGGCTACTTGGAAGGCGGAGACAGAAGGATTCCTGGAGCCCAGCAGGTTGACACTGGTGTGGCCGTGAGCATGCTACTGCACTCCAGCCTGGGTGATGGACGGAGTAAGACTCCAACTAAAAAAAAAAGTATACATATTTAATATATATTATATATACATGTGTAATATATATGGGCTGGGAGTGGCGGCTCATACCTGTAATCCCAGCACTTTGGGAGGCTGAGGCAGGATTGCTTGAGCCTAGGAGTTTGAGACCAGCCTGGGCAACATAATGAGACCTCGTCTCTATAAAAAAAAAAAACTTAAAAAAAAAATGTATATGGACTGAGGAACTGGCCTAGACCAAAGGGGCATAAAGAGATACAATTTGATCCAATGTGAGGTCTTGAACTAGATCTTGGGCCAAGGGAAACGATAAGATTGCAGAAAAGACAGTACTGGGAAAATTAACAAAATGTACACCTGGACCACATCCTGTATAGGGTAGAGGGAATTTATCAGTGGCAAATATCCTGAATCTGATTATCATCCTGAGACTGTGAAAAACTATCCCATTCTTAGGAGACTCAAGCTGCAAGTATTTGACCCTGAAGGGACATGGTATCTGCCGCTTACTCTCAAAGGAACTAGCAAAACAGCAACAATAATAACACAGATTGTGTATCTGTGTGTGGAGAGAAAGAGAGAGAAAGCAAAGTGGCAAAATGTGCTTTATTTTTTTTGAGTTGGGGTCTCACTCTGTTGCCCGGGCTGGAGTACAGTGCCACGATCACAGCTCACCGCAGCCTCAACCTCCAGGGCCCAAGCAATCCTCCTGCTTCAGCCTTCGGAGTAGCTGGGACTACAGGCGCATGCCACCACACTCAGCTAACTTTTTAATTTTTTTGTAGAGTCACTGTCTCCCTATGTTGCCCAGGCTGGTCTCGAACTCCTGGGCTCAAGCAATCCTCCTGTCTCAGCCTCCCAAAGTGCTGGGATTACAGGTGCGAACCACCATGTCTGACTGGATTTTATCTTAATCATGATGACTTATTTTCACAAATGTGCCTTGAACTCTTCTCTGGGTGGCAGGGGCTCTGCACCGGACCCCAGCAGAAGTGAAGTGAATCAGTGAGTCCTTACCCTCAGTCAAGGTGGAAGCCCTGTCCCCAGAGTGTGTTTAGGAGACAGCAAGGGTCATCCGTGCCTAGCTCCTGGCAGTGTGCCCATACACAGGAGATGCCCACTAGGGAGCCGCAGAAGGAAGACACAAAACAAATCAACTAGGTGCCACAGAGCGGCCCAGGGGCCCAGCCAGAGTGATGGGGGAGGATTCTGGGGTGGATGCCACACCCTTTCTGTCCCTTGCAGCACTAAGTAGAGTTTAGGGCAGCTGAAGCCCTGGCCAGCCAGCGCAGCCTGGGCTTCTGGGCTGCCCATGATTCAGAACAAGGT
>NW_007259487.1:108467-112097 GCF_000164805.1 Carlito syrichta
GAGGGGGGGAAGGCTGGGGATCACTGCTGGCTCCCACCAGCCCCATCAGCACCTGCTTCTCCAAGTCACTGGTGTTAACGACAGCAATCAGGTTAGGAGCGCATAATTGGATAATTCAATCGCTTTCCTGGGAGAGTTCATGTTTAATTAAAGGAGACTGAAGACAGAACTAGGAGGCTGGGGAAGACCGGCCTGGTGTCTGGAGAGATTGGGTAATCTGGCAGAGCAGGGAATGCCTGGCTGTGGCTTCCATGGCAGGGACGGAAGCCGGTAAAGGGGCGGCAGATCAGAGCCCGTTCATTTGCTGACAAAGATGGTGAAATTTTCTTTTTTGTTTTTTCTTTTTTTGGGGGGGTCAGGGTTTCGCTCTGTCCCCAGGCTGGAGTGCAGTGGCATGATCACGGCTCACCGGAGTCGCAACCTCCTGGGCACAGGTGTTCCTCCTGCCACAGTCTACCTTGTAGCTGGGACTACCAGGTGTGCGCCATCATGCTTGGCTATTACTTTTTTTTTTTTTTGTAGAAACGAGGTCTCGCTATGTTGCTCAGGCTGATCTCAAATTCGTGGACTCAAGAGATCCACCTGCCTTGGCCTCCCAATGTGCTGGGATTACAGGCATGAGCCAACCAGGCTGGGCAGAGAGATCCTCTTGAATGAACTTCTAGCCCCAGAATCAAAGGTTTTGAATCAATTTGCATTTGCACAAACACTATATCCTACAGTAGGCAGGCCAGTTTCTAGCTGTGTGACCCCAGGAAGTTACATAACCTCTCTGAGCTTTGGTTTCCTCCCCAAGGTCACCAGGCAAGAAATGTTGGGTAAAGTGAGCTTTGTAAAAACGTTTTGTGGGAGCTAATTACTAAGTATGGCCAAAGAGCTGTGTGCAAGTGTATATGAGAGAGTGAGGGTGTCTATTATTTGGGGTGTAGCTGATTAAGTTGTCTTCCTAGTGCTGTAGAGGTAGGGCTGAGTATGTGAGGAAGAAGCCCTCAGAACAGGATGGAGGGGGTGCCTATAATCTCAGCATTTTGGGAGACTGAGGTAGGAGGATCACTTGAAGATAGGAGTTCGAGACCAGCCTGGGCAACATAGTGAGACCTCATCTCTACAAAAAATTAAAAAATTAGCTGGGTGTGGTGGTACATGCCTGTAGTCCCAGCCACTTGGGAGGCTGAGGCAGAAGGAACACCTGAGCCCAGGAGGTCAAACAAGGCTGTGGTGAGTGGTGATCGTGCCACTGCACTCCAGCCTGGACGACAGAGTGAGACATCAACTCAAAAAAAAAAAAAAAGCCCTCAGAACTGACCTGGTGCATATTCAGCACCCAATGAATGTCAGTTGCACTTAGGAAAAAAGTTAATTGACACGTCTTGGACCCGGAGAAGAAAGCATCTGCAAAATACCTTATGTAATCATATTTATTATAAAATATAAGCTCAAGAAACCCACTCCCAAGATAAATATGGCCATTTAGCTGTTCTCTTTCCCTCCTCCTAATTGTATTTAAAGACAGTTGAGAGTTGCTTATAATTAATTGCAGATAAGTAACCCAATTATCATTCGGCGAGTATTTGTTGAACGCCTGCTGCATTCTGGGCACCAGTGAGGGAGGCGGCCACAGTCCCCACCCTCACGGAACCTTCCGAAGGGTCCACTGCATTGCAGGGACCGCGTGGGCAAGAGACCCTTCCTCAGTGGGTGGCAGATAGTAAAGAAGACGCCACAAGGGCAAGAAACGGGCAAAAAGTGCAAGGGTCCAGCACTTTGGGAGGCCGAAGCGGGAGGATCACTTGAGCCCAGGAGTTCAAGACCAGCCTGGGCGACAAACGAGATCTCGTCTTTATAATAATTTTTAAAAAATCACCAGGCATGCCTGCAATCCCACCAATCGGGAGGCTGAGGCGGGAGGATCCTCTAAGCCCAGAAAGTGAAGGTTGTGGTGAGCCGTGAGCATGCCTCTGCATTCCAATCTGGGCAACAGAGTGAGACCCTGACTCAAAATTAAAAAAAAAAAAAGCAAGGAAGTGATATTTGCTCCCATTAGGACAGGAAAACAATAAACTAGACTGATTTCTCTGCCTTTCCTACCCTCAGGTCTTCCTTTCCTGCCTTGACTGGCCCTGAGCCAGGGGCCTGGCGTCGGGGTTAACATTCTTAATTGGAGCGTTCTCTGGTTGCAGTTGGAGTGCGCCCCAGCTGGAGATGCCTGCCGCAGAGCTGATGGCTCCTGGGGCGCCTGCCCCCGCGGGCTGTTCACTCTGCCTAGCCCGAGAGTGATTTGCTTTCAGCTGTCCTATTGAGGCGATCCCTTCAGCCTATCTGTGTCATCTCTCTGCTGCCATCTTATTAGGGAAGGCTTAGTCCTCTCCCCCAGGGTCAGACATTGTCCTCCTCTTCCCAGAAACCACCATGGCGCTCAGCTACCAAAACAAACTGTCAAAAGGCACACTCTGCCTGCTTTCCCGGCCAGGGCTGGAAAGCCATTTCTGAGCCGCCCAGCCCATGTGGATGCAGAGTCGGTAAACAAGGGTGACAGTCCTTGAGCGCGTGAGTGGCAGAGGCTCTGACCTGGTGCCCTCCAGAGGGGACCATCTGGGGGACGAATCTAAGCTCTGGAGAGCTTAACAGGAAGGGCTGCGACCATGCTGCGGCAAGTGCAGAAATAATGGGCGAGTGACTGGACGTGGAACATTTTTAAGGGTCATGAATATTAATAGTGTTGTTCCAAATAGAACGCCTAGTAGGACTCTAATTAATCATCTTAAATGGCAGCTTTGCTCCCATTTTCATCCTGCATATTTCATCAACAAGTCTCCCCAGGGCCCTCCGCCACTGGGAGTCATAACTTGGAGGGGGCTTCCCCCACCCCTCCGAGGAGCCCTGCGCCTGCCTGCGATCCGGAGATGGTTCCCAGGTCAGAAAACCCGCGAGGCCGCCACGCAGTCCCAGCACTTGCAGAGACGACAGCCATCCACTCATTCAACACGCGTTTAATTAAATTCATTCATTCATTTATTTTTTGAGTCAGGGCCTCATTCTGTCACCCAGGCTGCAGTGCAGTGGCATGATCACGGCTCACTACAGTCTCAACCTCTTGGACTCAGGCAATCCTCCTGCCTCAGTCTCCCCCATAGCTGGGGTTATGGGCACATGCTACCATACTCGGTTAATTTTTTTTTATCCTTTTTTTGTAGAGACGAGGTCTCGCTATGTTGCCCAGACTGGTCTCAAACTCCTGATCTTAAGCGATCCTCCTGCCTTGACTCTCAAAGCGCTGGGATTACAGGCATGAGCCACCGTGCCCAGCCCTCTCAACAAGCATTTTATTTTATTATTATTATTTTAAAAAAATTTTTTTTTGAGTTGGAATTTCATTCCATCCCGCAGGCTAGAGTGCAGTGGCACACTCACAGCTACCCCAGCACTGACCTGCTGAGCTCTGGTGATCCTTCCGCCTCAGCCTTCCAAGTAGCCGGATCTCTAGGCGCATGCTACCACGCCCGGCTAATTTTCTTTTTTTTTTTTGAGTTGGAGTTTCACTCAATCACCTAGACTGGAGTGTAGTGGCCGCTCCCGGCCACCGCAGCCTCGACCTGCTGGGCTCTGGTGAGCCTTCCACCTCAGCCTTCC
>NW_007259488.1:0-769 GCF_000164805.1 Carlito syrichta
TCTGGGGCCGCGCCGCCCGTTCCCCGGGGCCGCGGCTCTCCGCCTCCAGCTGCGCGCGACCTGCGCGACTCCCGACTGGACCGGAGGCTTCCTCCGCGCAGCAGACAAGAGTCCAGGACGCCGTCCGGACGCCGCGGCGGCCAGACCCAGAGAGGAAGTCGCCTCGCAAGCCGGGCTCGAGCGGAGGGCGGCTGGGCAGGCCGAGTCCCGGGCAGGGCGCCCGCGGAGCCGCAGCAGCCGGCGGGTTCCCGCTGGCGCTGCAGCCCGGGGTCTCCTCGGGAAGCCGGCTCCATCGCGCCCGGGCCGCGGATGCAGGTCCTGCCTTCCCGCGCGCGCGGGGCTGCGGACGAGGAGCGCCCCTGCGCCTCGCGCTGTGCCCGCGCTCGCTGCTGCCGAGAAGCCCCGGGGGCTGCCGGCCCGGTCACAGCCACAGACAGCGGTCTTGGTGCTCACCGCGGACAGCCGCCTCGCCAAAGGGCAGCAAGAGCGCGCTGGCCTTGCTCGCCGAGCAGGTTTCTGTCCGTCTGTGCTGCGAGTCGGAGTCTCGGCCCAGACTGGGGTGCGGAGGCGGCACCTCGACGCGCCGGCCCCGGCGACCCTTCCGCCTCAGCCTTCCGAGTAGCGGGAACCACAGGCGCGCGCTCCCACGCCCGGCTCGCGCTTTTGCTCGACTGGAGATGAGGGCTCGCCAGGTGGCCCAGGCGGGTCTCGAACCCGCGGGCTCAGGCAATCCACTCACCTCAGCCTCCCAAAGTGCTGGGATTACAGG
>NW_007259488.1:1903-2914 GCF_000164805.1 Carlito syrichta
GTTCCCCGAGGACGCCCGCCACGGCGGGGCCGGGAAGGGGGTCGGGGACCCCCGGCGGCCGGCCAGAGGGCGGCTGGCGCGGCCTCCAGATGAGGTGTCGCCACTCGGAGGCTCTGACGGCCGCTGCCCTGCACGCGAGAGAGAACCAGGCCAGAGGAGCCTTGGGAAAGCTTTCAGCGGACATTTCCCTCCGTTTATTGTATGTTCCTTAGAAACAAGACAAGAACCGCAAGTCCACCATGAACCCTTTAAGAGGCTGCACAGCCAGCAAAGCCATCGCCCACTCACGCAGCCAGCTGGTCCACGTTCTCTGTGTCTCTGTTTGCCAGATGATCCTCGATAATTTCTGCAAACAGACTCCTCTTCAACAGGTTATATGCGAGAGGTAAAAGCTGGCCAGCAACTTTATGAAAATACTGAAAAACAGAAAGACAGCACTGAGGACAGCAGATGCCCTCACAAGCAACGGCAAGCACGTGGAACGGGCACCCGCAAGACGGCCTTCCCCTGCACTGGGCTCCGCCCCTGCCCCGCGGCCCAGGTACAAAGCGGGCTGAGAGTGAATGGCCTACATGTGTGCACGCGTGGGCACTGTGCAGACATGTTCTGCGGGCAAGGGAACATATTAGGGTGCCAGAGAAACTGCCAGCTTCTCACAGCCAGTGAAGGGAGCATGTCACGGAAAGCCGGTCAGCCCCAGACGTGCTGTGACCACTCGACTGCCAGGCCTGCCTGACCTGGAGGCAGGCAGCTGCAGTGGAAGCAGCTCTGGCTGAGCCGCTCAGCACGTTTTTCTTACTTAATAAGCAAGCCGGGCCCGGTGGCTCAGCCTGTCATCTCGCGCCTTGGAAGGCCGAGGTGAGTGGATTGCCTGAGCCCGCGGGTTCGAGACCCGCCTGGGCAACTGGGCGAGATCTCATCTCTACAATAAAAATCAAAAAATCAGCTGGCTGTGGTAGCGCGCGCCTGTAGTTCCAGCTACTGGGAAGGCTGAGGCGGAAGGATCGCCGG
>NW_007259488.1:3669-4266 GCF_000164805.1 Carlito syrichta
GCAATCCACTCGCCTCAGCCTCCCAAAGTGCGGGATTACAGGCTGAGCCACCGAGCCTGGTTCATTTTTTGCTGTTTTAAAACAGAGTTTATTGGCAAGTGGAAGAGAAGGAAAAAGGAAGACTCATGGCCAAAAGGCCTGTCATGGGCAAATTCATCAAAAAAGAAAAACCACAGGTATATTTTAAAAGTGTTTATTTGCCAGGCTCGGTGGCTCAGCCTGTAATCCCGCGCCTTGGGAGGCTGAGGTGGGTGAACTGCCTGAGCCCGTGGGTTCAAGACCCGCCTGGTCAACGTGGCGAGACCTCATCACTACAATAAATCAAAAAATCAGCCAGGTGTGGTCACGTGCGCCTGTAATTCCAGCTACTCGGAAGGCTGAGGCGGAAGGATCGCCGGGGCCCAGCGGGTTGAGGTTGCGGTGGCCGGCAGCGGCCGCTGCGCTCCAGTCTGGGTGACGGAGACTCCAACTCGAAAAAACAAAAAAAAGTGTTCATTCACCTAAGCATTCAACACAACAGCAAACAACCCCCACAATGGAAGCAAAACTGCCTGAGGAACAGAGCGTGCACAACCCCCCCCCCAACACCCACACACC
>NW_007259489.1:0-1388 GCF_000164805.1 Carlito syrichta
CTTCTCATTAATCTCCATTGCATTCCTCTCCATTCAATTCCATTCCATTGAGTTTCAATCCATACCATTCTCTTCCATTCCATTCCATTTCTTTCCATTCCTTTCAATTCCATTCCATTCCTTTCTATTCTATTCAACTCCTTTTCACTGCATTCTATTCCATTCCATTTTCCTCCTATCATTTTCATTCCATTCAATTCATTAGCATTCCATTGCTCTCCATTCCATTCCAATTCATTCCATTCCTTTCCATTCCACTCCATTTCATTCATCTTCATTTCTCTCCATTCCATTCATCTTAATTCATCTCCATTCTATTCCATTGCATTCTAATCCATTCCTCTCCATTCCATTGCTCTCCAATCCTCTCCATTGCATTCCTCTCCATTCCATATCATTCCTTCCTTTCCAATCCTTTCCATTCCTTTCGTTTCCTCTCCATTACTCTCCATTTCATTCTATTCCATTCTTTCCATTCCATTCCTCGCCATTCCATTCCAATCCTTTCATTCCAATCCATTACACTCTACTCCATTCCATTCCACTCCATTCCATAACATTCCATTCCTCTCCATTGCATTCCATACCTTTCCTCTCCATTTCTGTCCATTCCATTTCTCTCCATTCCTTTCCATTCTATTCCATTCCATTCCATTCATCTCTGTTCCGAATCGTTCCTTTCCATTTCATTCCATTTTACTCCAATCAGTTCCATTCTATCAAATTTTATTCAATTCCACTTCATTGCATTCCATTCCACTCCATTCCTCTCAATTCAACTCCATTCCATTCAGTTTCATTTCATTCTAATTCTCGAAATTCCATTCCATTCCATTCCATTCTGTTTCATTTCATTCTATACCATTCCCTTCCACTCCACTCCATTCCATTCCACACCATTCCTTTCCATTCCATTGCATTCCATTCCATTCGATTACCCTCCATTCCATTCCATTCCCTTCTTTCCATTACACTCCTCTCCATTCTATTCCTCTTCCTTCCATTACATTATATTAACACTATTCCTTTCCTTTCCATTACATTTTTTCCATTCCATTCGACTCCGTTCCACACCGTTCCATTCCATTCCTCTCCTTTAATCCTTTGCAATCCATTCCATTCCACTCCTCTCCATTCAATTCCTCTCCATTGCATTGCATTCCATTCCATTCCTCTCTATTCCATTCCATTCCTCCTCTCATCTTTCCTATGAAATCACATTCATTCCATTCCCCTCCATTGCATTCCATTCTATTCCATTACATTATTTAATATTCCATTCCTCACCATTCCATTTCATTTCATTCCATTCCATTCCTTTTGATTCCATTCCATTCCATTCCTTTCCATTGCATTCCATTCCAACCCTCTCCAATCCATTTCATTCC
>NW_007259489.1:2270-3056 GCF_000164805.1 Carlito syrichta
CATTCATTACCATTCCATTCCTTTCCATTTCATTCCATTACTCTCCATTCCTTTCCATTGTATTTCATTACTCTCCATTCCATTCCATTCCAATCCAATCCTCGATGTTCCTTTCCAAATCCTTTCATTCCATTGCATTATATTCCACTCTGCTCCATTCCATTACACCCCATTCCATAACATTCCATTCTTCTCCATTCCATTCCTCTGTATTCCTCTCCATTACTTTCCATTCTTTTACATTTCATTCCATTCCCCTCCGTTCCATTCCATTTCAATCCACTCAATTCCAGTCCTTTATATTCCATTCCAATCCACCCCACTCCATTCCATTCCACTCCAATCCATTCCATTCCTCTACATTCCATTCTTCTCCTTCCAACTCCATTCCATTCGGTTTTATTCCATTCCTTTCCTCAACATTCGTTTCTTTCCATTCTTTTCCAGTCCAATCAACACCATACCATTCCACTCCACCCCTTTCCATTCCATTCAACTCCTTTCAATTCCATTCCATTGCAATACACTACTTTCCATTCCATTCCTCTCCACTCAATTTCATTATATTAACTCTATTCCTTCCTTTCCATTCCATTACTTTCCTTTCGATTCCACTACATTCCACTCCATTCCATTCCTCTCCATTCTATTCCTCTGCAATCTATTCCATTCCTTTCCTCTCCATTCCATCCCTCTCCATCCCATTCATTTTCATTACATTATTCACCCCTCCATTCCTTCTCAGTCCATTTCATTACATTCCCCTCCCTTCCGTTCCACTCCATT
>NW_007259489.1:3805-4938 GCF_000164805.1 Carlito syrichta
ATTCTTTTCCATTCCATTAATTACCATTCCATTCCTTCCCATTTCATTCCATTACTCTCCATTCCATTCCATTGTATTCCATTACTCTCCATTCCATTGCATTCCAATCCAATCCTTTCTGTTCCATTCCAATCCCTTTCATTCCATTCCATTATATTCCACTCTGCTCCATTCCATTACACTCCATTCCATAACATTCCATTCCTCTCCATTCCTCTCCATTTTTCTCCATTTCCTTCCTCTCTATTCCTCTCCATTACTTTCCATTCTTTTCCATTTCATTCCATTCCTCTCCGTTCCATTCCGTTCCATTCCATTTCAATCCACTCAATTCCAGTCCTTTGCATTTCTTTCCAATCCACTCCACTCCATTCTATTCCACTCCAATCCATTCCATTCCATTCCATTCCTCTCTATTCCATTTCTTTCTATTTCGTTACTCTCTATTCCATTCCATTTCGTTCCTCACCATTCCATTCCATCCCATTCTATTCCTCTGAAATCCATTCCATTCCTTTCCTCTCCATTTCATTCCTCTCCATTCTATCCTATTCCATTACATCCCTCTCCATTCCTTTGCATTCCATTCCATTCCTCTCCACTCCATTCCTCTGAATTCCATTCCGTTCCATTGCCCTCCTTTCCGTTCCGTTCCATTCCACTGCTTTCAATAACATTCAATTTCGCTCCATTCCATTCCTCTCCATTCCATTCTTTTTCATTCCATTCCTCTCCATTCCGTTCCACTGCACTACACTGCATTCCAATCCAATCCATTCCATTCCATTCCATTCCTTTTCTCTCCATTCAATTCCATTCTATTCTATTCCATTCCATTTCTCTCCCTTCCATTCCATTCCTTTACATCCCATTTCTCACCACTTCATTCCATTCAATTCCATTCCAATCCATTCCACTCCAATTCATTCCACTCCACTACATTCCATTGCACTACACTCCATTATATTTCAATCCTCTAAATTTCATTCCTTTCCATTCCTCTCCACTCCATTCCATTACATTCCTCTCCTTTGCATTCCTGTCCATTCCTTTCCTTTCATATCCTCTCCATCCCATTCATCTATTCCTCTCCATTCCTTTCCAATTTCTTCCATTCCATTCCTCTCCGTTCT
>NW_007259490.1:0-3964 GCF_000164805.1 Carlito syrichta
CACCGGGCCCAGCTCAGAACTGCTCTTGGTAGCAGGGCCCGGTGGCTCAGCCAAGGCTGACTTCACACAGCGCCTGGCACAGCGGCCTGGCCGCTGCCCCCTGCCCGTCCAGCTCAGTCAACAGCCGGGGCTGTGGGACGAGGAGGAAGGGCTAGACTGTCAGAGACCGCAGGAGGCTGCTGGAGAAAGCGGGAGCCAGAGAGGAGTCTAGAACCCCGAAGCCCCAACAGGCGCCCGAGAGGGGAGGAGAGGAAACGGCAGCGTGGCGACTCCGAACCTCTCCGCCTGCGGGTCTCTCCGTCTTCTCCATCTGTGGGTCTGCCGAGTGTGGCTGATCACTCCGAGCTGACTCTGTCGCTGCCGAAACTCAGGTCCTGCGTGAAGAGCAGTCCTTGGAAAAGGGAGCAGAGAAGGAAGGACAAGGGTACAGGCCCACGCAAAGGGACAAGGGGTTGTGAGTCCTGCAGCCCCGACCCCACCCTGTGGGTTCTTGGGCCACGCGGGCTGGCGGCCATCCCCTCAGCCCTGCCTCCCGCCATTTGTCCCACTCCCAGGGGGTGCAAAGTAGAGTACCCCTCGAGATTAAGGGACAAGGCCAGGCACAGTGGCTCAAGCCTGTCATCCCAGCTCTTTGGGAGGCCGAGGTGAGAGGATTGCCTGAGCCCGCGGGTTCGAGACCCGCCTGGGCAACTTGACAAGACCTCACCTCTACAATAAATCAAAAACTTAGCCGGGCATGGTGGCGTGTGCCGGTGGTTCCAGCTCCTTGGAAGGCTGAGGCGGAAGGATCTGCGGAGCCCAGCAGGTCGAGGCTGCGGTGGCCAGGAGCGGCCGTTGCACTCCAGTCTGGGTGACAGAGTGAGACTCCAACTCAAAAAAATAATTTAAAAAATTTAAAAATAAATTAGCCGGGTGTGGAGGCAAGTTGGCACGGGCCTGTAGTCTCAGCTACTCAGGGGGCTGGGGCGGGAGGATCCCCCGAGCCCAGGAGGTCGAGGCTGCAGTGAGCTGTGATCGTGCCACTGCACTCCAGCCTGGGTGACAGAGGGAGACCCCGGCTTGGGGAAAAAAGCGATTAAGGGTCAGACCCGAATGCAAACCTCGTTGCTGTCTGGCTGCGAGCTCTGGCCTCGGCCTGGCTCCCTTCCTCTGTCTGCACAAGGGGGGCCATAACGCCCCTCCATCCTTGGGGGCAGAGAAATGATGCCAGAAAGGTCCTTAATAGAGGAAATGGCCTCTCCCGGGTCCCTTGGGGCCCTGGAGTGTCCCCGACGGCAAAATAATGGCCAGCAGTCCTCCAGGGTGGAAGAGACTGAGCTTCAGCAGGACGTAACAGGGCCGGGGCCGTGCTCTTAGTCCAGCCTGCGGATGAGAAGACCAAGGCTGGCCCAGGGCTGTGCCGCAGAAGGGTGGGGGCTGGTCAGGGAATGCAAGGTGCGGCCCCCTCCAGGAAGCCCTCCTCGCCCTCCCAAGCCCCACGTGGCGGAGCTGGGCCCCCATCCGGCGCCTCTGAGCTGTGCGCTCCCGTGGGGTCCCCCCAGGGCCCATGGAGCTCCGAGGGGGGTCCGCGCGGCAGAGCAAGAGCCTGCCGGGCGCGGAGCGGCATTTCTCCCGCCTCCTTCTCGCAGGCCTTTGTTCGGCCGCTTCCAGCTGAACTGGCAGAGCTGGGTGTTGCGCGCTGACAATAATTGCGGCGTCTAGACAGTGTCTGGTATGGGGCCTCCCTCTCCGCGCCTGGCCGGCCTCCCGGAGGCTCCAGTTTCCAGTCCCGCCGGCCCCTGCCCTGCGCCCCGGCTTCCCACACCCCTGCCCGCCTCGGGCTGCCTGGGGTGCCCCTCCCTCCCCCTTCCGTGGCCTGAAACCCGGGGAACAAAGGTTCTTGCATCCTGCCGGGCCGGGAGGCCTTCCAGGGAGACTGAGCCCGGCTGACCGTCCCTGGCTGTTGGCCCCGGGAGCCCCCCAGCCGCTCACCCTGCTGGCTCTGGGCCGAGCCAGGGGTTCTGGGATGGAGCCTTGTGACAGCCTGAAAGCTCCTCCCTTCCTCTTCCCATCCAGCCCAGAGCGGAACCTGGAGGAATCAGCGCAGGAGAGACTTAGGGTAGCTGCAGGGAAGAACTTCCCGGCGATCCTGACCAACAGACAGGGATGGGGTGGTTTCAAGAGCTAGGAAGCCAGTCTTTGCAAGGTCTGAGATCTATTCGTGCCCGACTCAGACAAGCAACTCTGGAAGGTTCCTCCAAAGCCGGAGACTCCGCGGGGTCAGGAGCCGGTGATCGGAGCTGACCTTGAGTCCGGAGTAATCACAGCCCGCGTTTGCTCAGCCATGGTCTCAGACCACACTTCCCTTTCTCTGAGTCATTTTGTTTTTGTTTTTTAGAGACAGGGTCTCACTCTGTCACCCAGGTTGGAGTGCAGTGGCAGGGTCACAGCTCGCTGCAGCCTCAACCTCCTGGGCTCATGCAGTGCTCCCACCTTGGCCTCCCGAGTAGCTGGGATGATAGGCATGTGCCACCACATCTAATTCTTTTATATTTATTTATTTATTTTATTATTTTTTTTTGAGTTGGAGTCTCACTCTGTCGCCCAGACTGGAGTGCAGTCCGCTCCCGGCCACCGCAGCCTTGACCCGCTGGGCTCCGGCGATCCTTCATTCTCAGCCTTCCAAGTAGCCGGAATTACAGGCATGCGCTACCACGCCCGGCTGATTTTTTGATTTATTGTAGAGATGAGGTCTCGCCAAGCTGCCCAGGCAGGTCTCGAACCCGTGGGCTAAGGCAATCCACTCACCTCAGCCTCCCAAAGCGCGGGATTACAGGCTAAGCCACCGAGCCCAGCCAAGAGCCAAAATCTGAAGCCACTGAGGCTGCGGGCTCCAGAGCCCAGGTAATCACCACTCACAGGAGCGGTAAGCGCTTAATGTATACCTGAGATGGAGATGAGCACCTCACATATGCTATTTCATCCCACAAGGCTGTTAGGACCAGGACTGTGCCCACTATACAAATGAGAAGAGAAGAGCCCAGGGCTGCTGGTGTGACCAGAGGGGGAACTAACTGCGTGGCAGAAAGTCCCGTCACCCGGACCCTCCTCAGGGTGTTGGACCGTGTGTGCAGGCTCGCCGCAGAGGAGGTGCTCGATCCCTGCTGCTGGCATCGTCTCCACACCTTCCTTGGGCCTGCTTGATTTTTTTGTTTCTTTTCTGAGTTGGAATCTCACTCTCGCCCAGACTGGGGTGCAGTGTCACACTCCCAGCCACCGCAGCCTCGACCCGCTGGGCTCCCGCGATCCTTCCACCTCAGCCGTCCAAATAGCTGGAACTACAGGTGTGTGGTGCCACGCCCAGCTAATTTTTTGATTTATTGCAGAGACGAGGCCTTGCCAAGTTGTGCGGGCTGGTCTCGAACCCATGGGCTCAGGCAGTCCACTCGTCTTGGCTTCCCAAAGTGCTGGGATGACAGGATGAGCCACCAAGTCCGGCCTCTTTTTCTTTTTTGAGTCGCCCAGGCTGGTGTGCAGTGGCACGCTCACGCTCACGGCCACCCCAGCGTCTACCTGCTGGGCTCAGGTGATCCTTCCACCTCAGCCTTCCAAGTAGCTGGAACCATAGGCACACGCCACCTCACCCGGCTAATTTTTTTATTTATTGTAGAGACGAGGTCTGGCTAAATTGCCCGGGCTGGACTCGAACTCATGGGCTCAGGTAATCTTCTCGCCTCGGCCTCCAAAAGTGCTGGGATTGCAAGGTGTGAGCCACCACACCCGGCCTTCCCCTGGCTTTCTTGAGCAGCTCCTGCCCCTGTCAGACTGGGGAAATAGATCACAGCCTACAGAGGAATCCACATGGCATCCCAACAGATGAGTAAGACCCAGACAGAGCCGGGCTCGGTGGCTCAGCCTGTCATCCCGCACCTTTGGGAGGCTGAGGTGAGTGGACTGCCTGAGCCCGCGGGTTCGAGACCCGCCC
>NW_007259490.1:4468-5113 GCF_000164805.1 Carlito syrichta
AAAAAAAAAAAAAAAAAAAAAAGAGCCAGGCAGGCCAAGAGGGCAAGGAAAAGTGTTCTGGGCAGAGGAAACCCAAGTAAAAGAAAGTACTGACCAGGCGTGGAGGCCCACGCCTACACTCCCAATGCTTTGGGAGGTCAAGGCGAGGATCGCTTGAGCCCAGGAGTTGGAGACCAGCCCAGGCAACATAGTGAGACCTCACCCTACAAACAACAAAAACATTAACCAGACATGGTGGCAGGCATCTGCAGTCCCAGCTACTCGGGAGGCTGAGGAGGGAGGATTGCCTGAACCCAGGAGTTCGAGACCCGCCTGAGCAACATAGCAAGATCCCCGTCTCTACAAAAAAAATGTTTTAGATTAGCCAGGTGTGGTGATGCATGCCTGCAGTCCCAGCCATTCAGGAGGCCGAGGCAGAACAATCACCTGCGCCCGGGAGGTCAAGGCTGTGGTGAACTGTGAGGGTGTGACTGCACCCCAACCCAGGCGACGGAGGGAGACCCCAACTCAAAAAAACAAAGAAGAGCCGGGCTTGGTAGCTCAGCCTGTAATCCCACGCCTTTGGGAGGCTGAGTGAGTGGATTCCCTGAGTCCGTGGGTTTGAGACCCGCCTGGGCAACTTGGCGAGACCTCATCTCTACAATA
>NW_007259490.1:5133-5825 GCF_000164805.1 Carlito syrichta
CCAATGGGGTGGGGTCACGGGCCCATCAGGAAGGCCCTGGGCTGCCAGGCAGGAAACTGGGACTGGCCCGAGGCAGGGAGGCCCACTGGGAGGCTGCTGCAGGAGTCCAGGCGGGCCTGAGGATTCAGGACGGAGGGGCCCCAGGAGCTGAGGAAAGACCGCCTCCTCTGATGTGGGTCTGGCCCCCAGTTGGCCTCCGATGCCCTTCCGGACTCAGAGAACAGTGAGGAGGAAGGCTTTCGAGGGAGGAGAGCCAGGCACCCCTGGGAGGCAGCGGCCCAGGTCCTAACAGGCTTTGGAAGGGGGGGAAGGGAGGGGGCAAGGAGGGGCAAGCTTTGGTGGCTCAGGGAGGAGGATGAACTGGGACGATGCACCTAGAACCTCTGAGACTGACCAGCAAACCTGGAGGCAGGAAGACTGGGAGGAGGCCAGGAGGACGAGTCCTCGGTCTCTGGCTACTCCTCCCTTTCTCTGAGTCATTTGAAGAGACAAGGTCTCGCCAGGTCACCCAGGCTGGGGTGCTGTGGCGTGATCCTAGCTCACTGAAGCCTCCAACTCCCAGGCTCAAGCAATCCTCCCGCCTCAGCCTCCCGAGCAGCTGGGGCTTCAGAATTGCTCCACCATGCCTGGATAATTTTTTATCTTTTCATTTTTTTTAGAAACAGTCTCACTCTGTCTGTCACCCAGGCTGA
>NW_007259490.1:6514-6987 GCF_000164805.1 Carlito syrichta
CAGGAGACACTCCGGGGTGGCCTCGGGGTGGGCTCGGTTTGCTTAGTTGTGAGATGGGTCTCACAAAAGCTGCCCCTGGGGCTGGGAGTTCGTGCGGATAAGGTACTCCAGGGCAGCCTGGCCAGCACAGCCAGACCCCGGCCCCACCCAGAAAAAAAGATGAGCTCCATGCGGTGGCGTGCCTGGAGTCCCAACTACTCAGGAGGCTGAGGCGGGAGGATGGCCGGAGCCCAGGCCGTGGAGGCGGCAGTGGGCCGTGACCTCACTACTGCACCCTCGTCTGAGGCATAGAGTGAGACTCCCACTTAAAAAACAAAAGCTAGCCGGGCTCCGTGGCTCAGCCTGTAATCCCGCGCTTTGGGAGGCCGAGGTGAGTGGATTGCCTGAGCCCGCAGGTTCAAGACCTCCCTGGTCAACTTGGCGAGACCTCATCTCTACAATAAATCAAAAACTAGCCGGGCGTGGTAGTGTGC
>NW_007259490.1:7007-12734 GCF_000164805.1 Carlito syrichta
GTCGAGGCTGCAGTGGCCGGGAGCGGCCACTGCGCTCCAGTCTGGGCGACAGAGTGAGACAACAACTCAAAAAAAACCCAAAAACTGGCCGGGCACTGTGGCTCAGCCCGTAATTCCAGCACTTTGGGAGGCTGAGGCAAGAGGATTGCCTGAGTCCTGGGGCTCGAGACCAACCTGGGCAACTTGGTAAGACCTGGCCTCTACAGTAAATCACAAAAATCAGCCTGGCATGGTGGTGTGTGTCTGTAGCTCCAGGTACTTAGAAGGCTGAGGCGGAAGGCTGTGAGTGGGCCACTGCACACCAACCTGGGAGACAAGAGTGAGACTCTGACTCAAAAAACGACTACAACCCAAAAAAAAAAACAAAAACAAAAGCAACAAGCATTTTTTGCACATTTCTAAACCAACACTTGATTTAATGTTTTGTTTTTTGTTTTTTGACTTGGAGTCTCACTCTGTCGCCCAGACTGAAGTGCAATGGCTGCTCACAGCCACCGCAGCCTTGACCTGCTGGACTCCGGTGATCCTTCTGCCTCAGCCTTCCAAGTAGCCAGAATTACCGGCATGAGCTACCACGCCCGGCTGATTTTTTGATTTATTGTAGAGATGAGGTCTCGCTGCCCAGGCGGGTCTCGAACCCGCAGGCTCAGGCAATCCACTCACCTCGGCCTCCCAAGACACAGGATTCCAGGCTGAGCCCGGCTGAGCAACCATTTTAACAAAGCCTAAATCTCATGTCTTTCTAGCGGTTCACTTGACTTACCCTCTAAGCACGAGCCATGGACAGGACGGGTTTCTCAGAGGGAGCTATTTGTTTTACAACCCCCTCCCCAGCTTTTGTCCTAATTAGCTTTTCCATTCCAAGTATTGGACTCCACCCATAAGACCTAAATTGACCTGACCCACCCTTCCCGACCTATGGGACAGACAGACCCCTCCACTACGGCAGCAGTCCCATGACTAACCCACCCATCGGCCTGCCGTCCACCACCTGACCTCAGAACCTGCGCTCACTTGCCTCCTTGTGATGCGGAGGAACAGACCACCGCCCAATCACCTTAAGGACCTTCCCTCATCAAAGGGCAGGACGAAAAGGACTCAACCATGAGCAGCCCTTGGCCACTGCCAGGCCATTGCGGTTGTTGCCCTGCTAAGCTGTGTGTGGCCACGTGCTCTTTGAGCTGTGGCCGGGCCAGGTTTCTTGGCTTTGGGCCCCTCCCCTCTCTTGGGGAGGTGAATCTCCTCTTTCTCTCTCTCTCATTTACTCTCTAAATAAACTATGTTTCCTCGTCTAACTTCTGTGCGATTCTTTGCATCTTTCATGCAGCATCGGCTCGGATACCAGACCCCCCCGCACCCCCCGGCAGGGGGCCCCTCTGGGAGTCTGCCCTGACGCCTGCCCTCCAGCCTGGGCAACAGAGCAAGACACTGTGTCTATTGACAGATAGATAGATAGATAGATGAGATAGATAATAGATTAGATAGAAATATAAGATAGATAATAGATTAGATGGATGGATAGATAGATAGGTAAACAGATAAGGCGCTCAAGAAAAGAAGGCTACATCCACTTTGATTCTGTTTAGATCATATCAGGGCACAAGAGGATTTCAGAAATGAAGGGCTGAGTGGAGGAGGGAAGGGGCTAGGGCCGGCTGAAGGTGGGGAGTGGCTGTAAAGAAAAGCAGGGGGGGCTCCTTGGCCGATGGAAACAGCCCGCATCTTGGCTGTGATGGAGGAGACACAAGCCTGCCATAAAGTTGTGCAGAACGAAACGCGGGCACAGACGCGTGTATGTAGGGCTGGGAACTGGGAGGAAGGCGGGTGGGTGGGCTGCGCCGGCCAGGTCCCGGCTGCAAGGCCCCGTGGTTCTAGGGAATGCTGTCATGAGGGGAAGCTGGACAAAGGGTCCTAGGCTGTTCTGTCATATTTCTCTCTCTCTCTCTCTCCTCTCTCTCTCTCTCTCTCTCTCTCTCTCTCTCTCGCTTTGCACCGGAGTCTTACTCTGTCACCCAGGCTATAGTCAGTGGCATGGTCACAACTCACCACAGCCTTGATCTGGGCTCAGGTGATCCTCCCTCCTGAGCCTCCCAAGTAGCTGGAATTACAGGTGCACCACCATGCCCAGCTATTTTTAAAAATTTTTTGTAGAGAGGAGGAGGTCTTGCTGTTTTGCCCAGGCTGATTTTGAACTGCTGGGCTCAAGCATTCCTCCCACCTCCCAAAGTGCTTGGATTATAGGCGTGAGCCACCGTGCCGGCTTATTTCTTGTAACTGTACAGGAGTCTACAGTGACCTCAATAAAAATTTCAATTAGGCCGGGCTCAGTGGCTCTGCCTGTAATCCTGCGCCTTGGGAGGCCGAGGTGAGTGGATTGCCTGAGCTCACAGGTTCGAGACCTGCCTGGGCAACTTGGCAAGACCTCATCGCTACAATAAATCAAAAAATGAGTTTGGCGTGGTAGCGTACGCCTGTAGTTCCAGCTACTTGGAAGGCTGAGGCGGAAGGATCGCCGGAGCCCAGCAGGTCAAGGCTGCGGTGGCCGGGAGCGGCCACTGCACTCCAGTCTGGGCGACAGAGTGAGACTCCAACTCAAAAAAAAAAAAATTTTCAATCAGGCTGGGCACAGTAGTTCAAGCCTGTAATCCCAGTACTTTGGGAGGCCAAGATGAGAGGACTGCCTAAGCCCAGGGGTTCAAGACCAGCCCGGGCAACTTGGCCAGACCTCGTCTCTACAATAAATCAAAAATTAGCCAGGCGTGGTGGCGGTACACACCTGTAGTTCCAGCTACCTGAAAGGCTGAGGCAGAAGGATCGCCGGAGCCCAGCAGGTTGACGCAGGGATGGCCAGGAGCATGCTACCGCACTCCAGCCTGGGCGACAGAGTGAGACTCCAACTCAAAAACCTGGAAAGGGCTCAGGTGCGGGGGGTCACGACACTAGAGCTCCCCTCCCCCACCTCCACCCAGTCCAGGCCAGTTTGGCTTTTCCTCAGCTGTGGAATGTCCTTCCTGCAACACTTAGGTTGTCTTTGTTCCAGAATGCTCCGGCCCTCTACTGCCTTCCTGTGGACGCGAATTCTGCCCAGCCCTACAGGGGAGGAGGAGGAAGGCCTTTGCCCTCCTCTCCCCAGGCCTCGGGCTGCGATGTCCAGCCAGCCCTGGCGCTGCGCCCCGCCCCCTCGGTCCCCTGTCCATGAGGGCCGGGTCCCTGGGAAGAGTGCCATGTGTCGGGCAGCCTTGTGACTCGGGGAAACCCCTGTCCCCTCTGCGCTTCCTCCCAAGCATGAAAGGTTTGGGCTTGGTATCCTGAGGGGAGGCCAGGCTGATGCCGCAGCCCGGCCCGCGGCTCCTGGCCAGAGAGGACTTTTCCCCTCATTCTATGGGACTGAACAAGAGCTGCTGGGCTCCAGGTCTGCCTCTGGCCCTTTCCTGCATGTGACCTCGAGCCCACTCCGCCTCTCAGCATCAAATGAGTGAAAGAGGCCGGGCTCGGTGGCTCAGCCTGTAATCCCGCGCTTTGGGAGGCTGAGATGAGTGGATGGCCTGAGCCTGCGGGTTCGAGACCCGCCTGGGCGACAAATCAAAAATCAGTCGGGCGTGGCAGCGCGTGCCTGTAGTTCCAGCTACTCGGAAGGCTGAGGCGGATGGATCGCCGGAGCCCGGCAGGTCGAGGCTGCGGTGGCTGGGAGCGACCACTGCACTCCAGTTTGGGCGACAGAGTGAGACTCCAACTCAAAAAAAAAAAGAAAATCAGAAACCATATTTTATTGTTTGTTCCATTTTAGTTGTAACATTCAATGCTAAAATGCAAAGTATTTTCTTTTTACTAGGTACTACTTATAACACACTGTAAAATAAGAGTATATCTCTTAAATAAACCATCCCTTGGACTTGCCCTATCTAATATGAAGCACTTGAAGTGTGGCTTGTTCAAACTGAGACATGTTCTAAGTTTAAAATACACCTCAGACCTTAGAGGACTTTAGCACCAAAAAAATATATAAAATATCTCAACAAGTTTTGCCTTGTTTATGTGTTGCGATGATAATATTTTGACATATTGGGTTAGAGTCACATATATGTAAGTTATACTATTAAGATTCCTTCTACCTGTTTCTTTTTACTTTTTAAATGTCGCTTCTAAAGATTTTTTTAAAAGCAGGATTTATTGAGAGCACAGAAAAGTTCCCACAGTGGGAGGGGACCCTCAAAGGGGTTGCCCCACTTCTAAAGATTTTTAATGTGACTTGCATAATATTTCTAGGATTTTTTGTTTTTGTTTTTGTTTTGAGTTAGAGTCTCACTCTGTCATCCAAGCTGGAGTGCAGTGGCACACTCACAGCCACTGCAGCCTCGACCTGCTGGGCTCAGGCGATCCTTCTGCCTCAGCCTTCCAAGTAGCAGGAACCACAGGCATGCGCCACCACGTCTGGCTAATTTTTTTTTTTTTTTTATTGTAGAGATGCGGTCTCGCCAAGTTGTCCGGGCTGGTCTCGCAATCCACTCGCCTCGGCCTCCCAAAGTGCTGGGATTACAGGCTGAGCCACCGAGCCCGGCCAACATGCATAATATTTCTATTGGACAACATTGCCTTAGAGTTTTACCTTAAATAGTCTCCTAAGTCAGGAATAAGAGTCCCAGACTTTATTCCTACCTTCCTGGAATATCTCAGGCTTATAATTTACTTTAAAAGAACAAAACTGTAGAACTTTTACAAGTATGGTTAAGAAAATGGAGAGTATAGAACTACTGTGCCCCAAAATAGCATACATACACCTCTTAAATCCTTTCACTTCTCTCCATCTTCATCAAGAGTATCCTAGTCCAAGCCAACAATCTCTCTTGCCTGGACTAACATGATATTAACAGATCCCCGTTGATGAATATTCATGACTCTTTGTCTTTGCCATTTCAATTCTTTGCCATTTCAATCCTTGCCAGACTTCCTTGTGCAGAAACCTACTTTTCTTTTCCCCCTGAAGTTTCCCTGGTCACAGGATCCCACTCTGCTCATGTGTGGCAGAAGGAATCATCCTCTGGGAGCTCTCTCAAACAATGACTCCCAGGAATTGATGTATAAATTGCCCAGCACTTCACAACTCAGGTGGGGTGATCCAGTGGTCTGAGTTCTACACCAAGTTCCTCAGTGGGATTAAACTTTAGTTATCCACAGCTGTAACTTGTTTAACAACTCGCCCTTTGTTACTCCTGTGTTTTCCTCTCACTTCCACGTCCTAGATTAGGCTTTCTGGAATCATTTAGCAAATAAGCCAAATGATGGCCCTAAAGTCTTTGTTTTAGGTTCTGCTTCTGCAGGAACCCAAACTAAGATAACTGGTCTTTTCACTTCCATTCCCACCTCTCACAAATCCTTAAGACAATCACTATGACTATATCACTTTTTTTTTTTAAGTTAAGATAGTCTTACTCTGTCACGCAGGCTAGAGTGCAGTGGCCGCTCCCGGCCACCGCAGCCTCAAACTGCTGGACTCAGGCGATCCTTCCGCCTCAGCATTCCAAGTAGCTGGAACTACAGGCGCGCACTACCATGCCCAGCTAATTTTTGATTTGTTGTAGAGACGAAATCTCGCCAAGTTGCCCAGGCTGGTCTCAAACCCCTGGACTCAGGCAGTCCTCTAGCCTCTGTCTCCCAAAGTGCTGGTATTACAGGCTCGAGCCACCGCACCCAACCTATATCACTTCTTTTTTTTTTTTTTTTTTTTTT
>NW_007259490.1:12755-19885 GCF_000164805.1 Carlito syrichta
CTCCGGCGATCCTTCCGCCTCAACCTTCCAAGTAGCTGGAACTACAGGCGCGCGCTACCACGCCCGGCTCATTTTTGATTTGTTGTAGAGATGAGGTCTTGTCAAGTTGCCCAGGCGGGTCTCGAACCCTCGGGCTCAGGCAATCCACTCACCTCAGCCTCCCAAAGTGCTGGGATTACACGCTGAGCCACCAAGCCCGGCCATCACTTCTTAACTAAATCTTTTCAGTGATTCCCCACTACCTTTAGGCTAAAGACCATCTAATACCTTAGTTTCAAGTTTCTTGATGTCAATCCCAATGACTGCTTGACTACCTGGGTTTCTCTGTCACTCTCTAGAGACCTCACCATCACTCAGAACTACTACACCTCAAAAATTTTAAATTCCAACATCCCGCACCTGACCACAGTCTTCTGTGCTTAGGAAAACACCACTACTCTGCCATTACTAAGACCTCTAGTCCCTCAGTCCCTCCCTTTCTCCCTATCTGGCAAACTCATCATGGCTTGGCATGCTTTCTATTTTACCTAAACCCCCAGCAACATCACTTTTATTACTCTCTGATCGGCACTCTCAACTCGGCTGGCCTTCTCTCCTGGTAGTATTCGCTTAGAAACCGTCTGTCCCCAATATTTTGACAATCTGCATCTGTTCCTACATCCAGGCTGGAAGCAAATGTAACAGAATGAGCAACTCAGAACTTAAAATTTGCATGATGAGGTATTTCCCCTCTTCCCAGGATAGGGACCACAAATAAGTGGTCCCTAATCTCAAACAGATCCTTAATACCACTCAATCATTTTTTATGTCTTATTACTTTCATAAGAAATTCTAAATCTTCATTGTTCTCCAACATCCTGTGTTTGTTTACTCTCAGCATATTACGTTGTGTCTGAGTTTGCAGAGAAACAAGCCTATCCAAAGCCTTCACTCTTTTGCTCCTGTACAAAGCCTATCTTCTCTACTTGTGCTCCAAAGCCCAGCCCTGTCACCCCCAAGACTATTCCTGAATCCAAGTCCTTTCATAATCAAAATCTAAGCCAACTTCCAGCCTCATCTTCTGCCTCTCCTCCAAGCACAAGCCTGCAGTTCTGAGAACACTATCCAGACACAGAGAGGATCTGAGGCTTAATGTGATGGATTGTATCCAGTAAGGCCACCTGCTGGGAGAAAATCCCAGGAGTGAGTCTCCTGAACAAAGCTGAATTCCTTATTCCAAGAATGCTATTATAACAGGAACCCCGCCAAGGAAAGCACAAGTCATAAACCATGGAATAAAGTTTAAAAGTCAGTAGCCAAAGATTTCAATAAGTAAGAAGACCGAATTAAGAAGGAAAGAACAGACAGGAGGTACAAAGAGACCAATGTGGAAGAAACAGACACAGAACAACACGTGAGTTAGGTCCAAGGTGATGTTCATCCTTTTATCGCCTCATAGCTGGCTCCTTCGTGTCATTTCAATGCCATTGAATGTCACCTACGGAGAGGCCTTTGCATACCAGCCCATCTAAAGAAGTTACTGAGTTGCTCATCACATGTATGTGTCTTTTTTTTTTTTGAGTTGGAGTCTCACTCAGTCGCCCAGACTGGAATGCAGTGGCCGCTCCCGGCCACTGCAGCCTCGACCTGCTGGGCTCCGGCAATCCTTCCGCCTCAGCCTTCCAAGTAGCTGGAACTACAGGCGCGCGCTACCACGCCTGGCTAATTTTTTATTTATTGTAGAGGTGAGGTCTCGCCCAGTTGCCCAGGCAGGTCTCGAACCCGCAGGCTCAGGCAATCCACTCACCTCAGCCTCCCAAAGGCGCGGGATTACAAGCTGAGCCACTGAGCCCGGCACATGTATGTGTCTTAATGCTCTGCAGAGCACTGATGTTTCTCTTCTTTCTGTGTTTATTTACTGATTTATTGACCATCTCTCCCCACTAGAACGTAAGCTCCATAGGAATGCAGTTCTTGTGTACTCTGTGTCCCCAGTGGCAAGAATAGCGCTTCAAATACAGTAAATACTTGGTAAATACTGGATGAGTTAAATCTCAAGAAAACTTTGCATTGTTTTTAGAGATCTCCAGGTAATTCTGACTTCCACCAGGCTGGAAATCACTGCACGAATACCTGCATTGTTGTTCCTGTTATGCTGGAATGCGAAAGGTGGGGAGAAGTGACCTTGAGAAGTACAGAACTAGGTCAGACCAATAAAGTGTTGCTCTCTTTAGCTATGCCTTTAAGCATACTGTTTCTAAGACCCAGAATATGTTCTCCTCAACATCACTAAGCTATTCAGGTTTAATAACTATAAACATTCAGGGCAATTATTCTGAATTATTTACTTTATTTTCCCCAGTCTCAAACAGCATCTTGCTTGAGATTGATGCTCAATAAATGTTTCTTTAATTGTATTGTTCAAAAATTTGCTCTAGCCCACTAGACATTCGTGTGTTCTCTGCTACAACTTATATAATGTTAATATTAGCTATCATTTGCTTAATACTTACCATGTGCCAGATACTACAGGGGTTTGGGCCAGAATCCCAAAAGTCACAATTCCTAACACCATAAGGCCAAATGTTGAAATCCTAAAAGATCAAAATTCTGAAAAAAGTAATTTTAAAGCTTCTTTAAAATATATTTGCATTTTAAAAGAAGACTTATTTTAGAAACATATTAAAAACATAGCAAGCTGGGCTCGGTGGTTCATCCTGTAATCCCACGTTTTGGGAGGCTGAGCGAGTGGATTGCCTGAGCCCACGGTTCGAGACCTGCCTGGGCAACTTGGCGAGCCCTCATCTCTACAATAAATAAAAAAATTAGCCAGGCGTGGTAGCGTGCGCCTGTAGTGCCAGCTACTTGGAAGGCTGAAGCGGAAGGATGGCTGGAGCCCAGCAGGTCGAGGCTGTGGTGGCTGGGAGCGGCCACTACACTCCAGTCTGGGTGACAGAGTGAGACTACAACTCAAAAAAAAAAAAAAAATGGCAAAACACTTTGTAGGCCACTTTACACAGTAAAATGAATAATAATAGCACACATGTTTTTGCAAGCATAAACACTCAGTATACTAAAGACAGTTACACAGGTATATTCATTATGAGCCAGCCACAAGTGGTGGCTCACGCCTGTAATCCCAGCACTTTGGGAGGCAGAGATGAGAGGATTGCCTGAGCCTACAGGTTCGAGACTAACCTGAACAACATGTGAGATCCCGTCTCTACAATAAATCAAAAAATTAGCTGGGTGTGGAGGCATGCACCTATAGTCTCAGCTACTTTGGAAGGTTGAGGTGGAAGGTTCACTTGAACCCAGCATGTTGAGGCTGCGGTGGCCATGAACGTGCCACTGCACTCCAGCCTGGGTGACAGAGTAAGACTCCAACTAAAAAAAAAACAAAAACCATTATGAGCTGATGAACCATATTCATAAAGAAACAACTTCTATAACTGTGGTCATCTGAAATACTGTGATAGACAACCTAAGTCTTTTGACAAGATCAGTCAATAACTGAGATGTATCACTACCACATAGTCATCCAAAAAGCCAAGATCTCAAGAAATTTTATCTTTCACAAATGCAGATGTACAAACAGGACATCTCTTCATTTATTGAAGAAGTTTCAACATTTTTATGTACATGCACACAGTTAATGTTGTAATAATATACTTTTGTGAAGTCAAATTTGCAAAATATGCAAAAAATGAATGAGAACTCTCTAAAAGTCTTTACCCAATTATACCTCCAGCATTGGAAATGATGAGAAGATAAAATACATAGTATAGGAAATTGTAAACAATAATACTGGCCGGGTGCAGTGGTTCAAACCTGTAATCCTAGCACTTTGAGGGGCCGAGGCGAGAGGATTGTCTGAGCCCAGGGGTTCGAGACCAGCCTGGGTAACTGGGTGAGACCTCATCTCTACAATAAAATTTTTTTTTAATTAGCTGGACGTGGTAGTCACACCTGTAGTTCTGACTACTTGGAAGCCTGAGGCGGAAGGATCACCTGAGCCCAGCAGATCAACACTGGAGTGGCCGTGAGCATGCCACTGCACTCCAGTCTGGGCAACGGAGTGAGATTCCAACTCAAAAAAAAAAAAAATGCTGACAGTTTTAATTAGTGGGAGAAAACTTTCAAAAGGGAAAAAACAAAAAAGAAAACAATATGTGAAAAAGTGTATTTCATGGATAGATTATGAACAATTGCACAGAACTCCGTAAGAACTGGCCAGATTTCATGACCATTAATTATATTTTGAAGTTGTGCATCACGATGAATAACTGCCTTTTTTTTTTCTTTTTCTTTTAAGACACGCCTCTCCTTGAAGAATACGTTCACATTTATTTTCTATATGGCGTGCTCCTTTTGAAATTCTTGGATTCGGTGTACACAAACACGAGCATCCCCTATTACATTTTCCCATCTTTTGTGCCATATTTCTCTGTTGTTTGGGGTACACAGAAATCCATTCTGAATGCTCTCATATACAGATCACAGATTTGGCAGAAACAACACTGAGGATCAAACAGCAACACAGTTGCATAAGTGTCTTCTTATCCTACCATGCACATAATTATTTTTGAACCAGCCAGTAACTTTGCAGGGTTCTTCAGGCAAATGTGGCTTTAATTCACTAAAGGTCTCTGTAATTTCATTAGCTGGAAGAAATTGTAATGCTGACAAATAATGCATTTCTAATCTGAAGTATTTGTCAATGCCAACGGGGTGAATAGGGTTGAATGGAAATTGGGCTGAATAGAAAAAAAAACCTTATTGGTAACACTTTGAAATTCGCATTTCAAAGCCTTGATCACGCCTGATTAAAAATCTGTCATTGCCAGGCTCGGTGGCTCAAACTGTAATCCCGCGCCTTGGGAGGCTGAGGTGAGTGGATTGCCTGAGCCCGCAGGTTCGAGACCCGCCTGGGCAGTGAGACCTCATCTCTACAATAAATCAAAAAATCAACCGGGCGTGGTAGTACGCGCCTGCAATTCCGGCTACTCGGAAGGCTGAGGCGGAAGGATCACCGGAACCCAGCAGGTCGAGGCTGCGGTGGCCGGGAGCGGCCACTGCACTCCAGCTTGGGCAAAGGAGTGAGACTCCAACTCAAAAAAAAAAAAAAAAAATCTGTCATTATGGTTTGGGCATTCAGTTCAATTCAATGTTAGAAATTTTAGACTTTAGGGATTTTTATCTTTTGATATTTTGACCTTTCAGAATTTCAACATTTGCAATAATGGTGTTGGGGTTTGTGTCTTTTGGGATTATGATCAGCACTGTCTCTTATAGTATCTCATTTAATCTCCACAAGGTTACTTCAAGAGATGTGTTGTTGTTTTTTTTTACACTTACAGATGAGGTAACTGAGACTTGGCTATATATACTGTAAGCAACTTAGACGTATATCTAGAGTTTTGTTTTCTATCCTATATTGTATTGTGCAACCAATAGAGTTTCCACAAGCAGTGCATCAATATTTTTAATGCACATTAATTCTGCCCCATCTCCTTTATTAACTGATAGTGGGATCTAGAACAAGTTCTGAAATATCTCTAAGGGTTGTAGTCTCTTCACTTACAGAACAAGTTATGGCCAAGCAGGGTCCAGTGTAATCCCAGCACTTTGGAAGGCAAAGGCGAGAAGATTGCCTGATGAAAGGCACGGGGAACAGCCAGCAGGATGTCTCCAACACTAGGGAACCTAACAAAGACAACAAAGGCCGTAAATTCCTGCCTCTCCCATGCGCACGCAAAACTTAAACTCATGTACAGACATTATCTCCCTATAGGAATACTACATCGTAGCTCCCTCCAATAAAGACCCTAAGATGGCTCTGGCTGGCACGGCCAGGCTCAGAGAGCACAGGCCGCCCCCTCCCAAAACCGATAAATACAGACCTCTCTCTCGCCCTCTCTCTCTCACTCCCTTTTCCCACCAGGCGGTTACAGACCTCCTTCCCTCTCCCTGTAGCCGCTGCTCTAATAAATCTCTTGGCCTCAAAGGGTACCGAGTCTCACTGGCGCCATCGTCCTTCACCTGAGGCCAGAGATTTGAGACCAGCCTGGGCAACTTGGCGAGACTGCATTTCTACAATAAATCAAAAAATTAGCCAGGTATGGTGGCACTCGCCTGTAGTTCCAGCTACTTGGAAGGCTGAGGTGGAAGGATTGCCTGAGCCCAGCAGGTGGAGGCTGGGGTGGCCATGAGCGAGACCCTGCACTCCAACCTGGGCAACAAAGTGAGACTCCAACTCAAAAACTAAAAAATAAAAATAAAAATGAATGAGAGTTAGATGAAATTAATTCCTTGGTCTTTTCCCAACTCTAAAAGTTATATACATCAATGAGTTACTAATCTTTCAAGCATTTGATTCGACAATACCATCTTCTTCCACAGTTCTATGTATTTCATACTGTGATTCTCTCTCTCTCTCTCTCTCTCTCCCTCTGTCTCTCTCTCTCTCTCTCTCTCTCTCTCTTTCAAATCAAAACCTCACTCTGTCACCAAGACTGGAGGGCAGTGCACAATCATGGCTCACTGCAGCCTCAAACTTTTAGGCTCAGAAGATCCTTCTACCTCAGCCTCCCAAGTAGCAGAGACTACAGGCACATGCCACCACACCCAGCTAATTTTTAATACTTTTTTTTGCAGGGATGAGGTCTTGCTATGTTACCTATGCTAGTCTCAAGCTCCTGGGCTCAAGCAATCCTCCCATCTTGACCTCTCAAAGTGCTGGGATTATAGGCATGAACCACCATAACTGGCCTTATTTTATTTTATTTTATTTTATTTTTAAGTGATGTCCTTGAGTCATAATGTGGTTGTATAAAAACAACATAAAACAATGTCCATCTCTATAAGTTCTTTTTTTTTGAAACCTGTTGATCTAACTTGAAATATAAAAGTGAACTGGAATCGCATCACCAAACCCACAGAAGTTACTTCCTCTGTATATTTCTTTCTTTTTTTTTTTTTGAGTTGAAGTCTCACTCTGTCACCCAGACTGGAGCGCAGTGGCCGCTCCCGGCCACTGCTGCCTCGACCTGCTGGGTTCTGGAGATCCTTCCTCCTCAGCCTTCCAACTAGCTGGAACTACAGGCATGCGCTACCATGCCCGGCTGATTTTTGATTTATTGTAGAGATGA
>NW_007259490.1:20148-24626 GCF_000164805.1 Carlito syrichta
ATTTTTGATTTATTGTAGAGATGAGGTCTCGCCAAGTTGCCCAGGTGGGTCTCAAACCCGCAGGCTCAGGCAATCCACTCACTTCAGCCTCCCAAGGCGCGGGATTACAGGCTGAGCCACCGAGACTGGCTTGTATACTTCTTAACAGAGTTAATAGCATTGGTTTAATTACCTATGGGAGGAAAATACTCATAAGAGTATTTCGAGAAGAGTTACAGCATAATTAAAATTTAGAGCCGGGCTCAGTGGCTCAGCCTGTAATCCTGCGCCTTTGGGAGGCTGAGGTGAGTGGATTGCCTGAGCCTGTGGGTTCGAGACCCGCCTGGGCAGCGAGACCTCATCTCTACAATAAATCAAAAAATTAGCCGGGCGTGGTAGCGCATGCCTGTAATTCCGGCTACTTGGAAGGCTGAGGCGGAAGGATCGCCGGAGCCCGGCAGGTCGAGGCTGCGGTGGCCGGGAGCGGCCACTGCACTCCAGTCTGGGCAACAGAGCCAGACTCCAACTCAAAAAAAAAAAAAAAAAAAATTTAGACTATGTAACGGTGGCACTAGTCTTAGTGCATGTTCGTGGGGGGTAGAAATTAAGCACTAGTCCTAATATATTTGTTACTTATAAATTTTAGCAATTATAGAATTAAAAAACACTGAGTGGGAAGAAAAGAGGAAGAATTTTGACCAAATTCCTTTTTTAATTGACGAGGAAGCATAAGAAGGAGTCCCTTTTAGGAGACTTTTTTCTTAGTGAAAACCTGTTGTAATTCACTTAACCTCTCTGTGTCTTGGATTGCTAATCTTCAGATTTAGTGGGTTTGGACCAAATAATATCTCAGGCTGTTTCCAGATCTGTGAATTAACCCCAAGGGTATGAAAATCTGCCAAGAAATGCCTTTTAAAATGCAGTAGCAAGGTTGAAACTCATCCTTAACCTGCAAAGATTAGTTCTTAGGTTGAAGATCACAGTCACAAATGAATTAAGAACGAAAATGTAAGCCTCTTTTTAATAAGGCTACAGTCCAGCAATGAAAGCTTTAAAATTCTAAGTCTAACACAGACTGGGTAGTAATTTTGATTCCCAAGCTGTTCGCCACTGAAGCTGCACAATGGTTTTGATGTATTTTCTCCACAGGTGATGAAGAGATGACGAGGAAAACTCACAGGAAAGAAATGAGGACACTGAGGTCAGCACAGAGTAAGATCCAAAAAAATTTCAGAGATGGATTAGAGAGAGGAAAATAGGAAATGTCGATCTCGGTCAGTAATGGTTCATAAATGCATGACCTGTGTTGTTGTATTCCTTATAATGAGATCATCATCTAGGATGTGGTAACCAACTCTATGTTTTTTCCAGCCATTCTCAACAGTTCTGCCTGTCAATCTTCACCTTTCCAAACTAAATAATATCAACCTTGGCTTGTCCTCATACATTCCATTTTAATGTGAAACTCAGTGCTAAGTTTTTCCTTCTAACCATTTTCTGCCCAGCAACATTAGGTAGCTCATTCCTAGATTCCATTGGTCCATCCATGCCTGATATTTTCCACCTCCTTATATACCCAACACCATCTGTCCATATGTTAATGAACACCCTAGAGTTGAGGCAGAGTGGGTGCCTGGTGGTATGACCAAATAAGAGAAGGTAATTTTTTAAAATCAGGGTTTAACATCTGAAACAAGCTTATTAACCTTAGAAGAAATGTCTTTGCTTACAGGATTTTTAAAATCCTCCCTTAAAATGGAGAAATGATTTGAAGAAGTACTCCTCTCTCTAACTCCACCTCTATAGCAGATTCTACAGAAAAAGGAACTAAGAAGAGGACAAAACCTTGCAGAAATTTTAAATAGCAGGCTCCAGTCTGGGAAGTAGCACCAGCTAGAAGAAAAGCAGATACAATGAAGACCAAGTGTCATTGATATTGACCTCCTTTCCTGGAGAAAAGACTGATGATGTCGACTTACCTTGGCCTGCTCAAGACCCACCTGGCTTGAAGATATAGCTCCAAGGTGAGATTCCCTGGACTAGCAGGTTTATTATCCTAGGGCTATCATCTGAATAAACCCTTTAGGTTTATCCTAGATCAGTTTCCTGAGGTTCCTATGGTCTCCTCACAGTAGTTTGGTGCTTCTTGGAGGTAGGGTCTTCCTGAAAGCTGCTTGGACCAAAGGTATTAAATCACAGAGCTCTGCCAGAATAGATAGACATTTAGATTTTTTTCAGAAATCCCTGGAGGTACTCTAGAATTCAGTATAGATCCTTTTGGGAAAGGGGGAAAAAATGTAGCCTGAAGCATGAAAAGGAAAAAATAAGGTTCTCACTGGCCTTAATGGGAAGATGAGAAAAATAATTGGTTAAAAAAATTATTGACCGGGCTCGGTGGCTCAGCCTGTAATCCCAGCACTTTGGGAGGCCAAGGTGAGTGGATTGCCTGAGCCTGCGGGTTCGTGACCCGCCTGGACAAATTGGTGAGACCTCATCTCTACAATAAATCAAAAAATTAGCCGGGCGTGGTAGCGTGCGCCTGTAGTTCCAGCTACTTGGAAGGCTGAGGTGGAAGGATCGCTGGAGCCCAGCAGGTCGAGGCTGCGGTGACTGGGAGCGGCCACTGCACTCCAGGCTGGGGACAGAGTGAGACTCCAACTCAAAAAAAAAAAAAAAATTATTGAGTAAATACTATGTGCCCTGAAGGGAGCTAAGTAATTTATATACATTATCTTATTCAGTCCTCATAAAACTCACAGGAATTTAGAAGGTGAAAAAGGCTTAAAGAGTTGAGTCTAAACTTGAAGAGCTGGTAAGTGGTAGAGGTAGAATCCAACCCAGGTCTGTGGGATGCCAGTGCATGGGCTCCACCCCATTAATTTATACCCAAGTACTTTAACCCATTTAAAAAGATGTTTAAGGCTGAAGAATCTCCTGATTATGTACAGTAAATTAGAGTTCCCAGGAAACTTTGTGTGATATTCACATGCACTAACATAGATCAGCAAAGTTTAAGTTTTACTTTGATTCTACTCAAGTCCTACATTACTTTCTAGAGCTCAGACACACAATTAAAAAATAAAAACCTCCCCTATAATTCAGGTACTCAGTTTCTCATATGCACATACACAAAAAGACCACATACAAACATGCACACACACAGAGCACATGCAAACCTTGCACATACACACATTCTGAAGAAAAACATACACAGACCACAGACACAAAGATCACACAAATATATGACAGACACACAGGTCACAGACACACACATAGCTCCACACACAAACCCCATAGATAAAAACACAACACAGGCCACACACCCACATACAAACACACAAGTGCAACACAGATACTCAGAGAGACTGTAACCAACCCCAAGTTGGACTGCTCCTTGCACAAAAGCTAAACCCTAGAGACAAGGGTTAGTGAAAGGAAAAGAGGTTTATTTAAGAGCCAGCAACCTGAGGAGACAGCAGACTAATGCCTCAAAGACCATCTCAAGTCAGTACAAATTTTAGGCTTTTTTTATGTTAAGGGGCAGAAGGAAGAGGAGGGGATGGGACCAAGAAGTGACCGACAGCAACAGTGACCTAGAGCCGCAGATATCTGAGGATCCAAAGAGGTTGGGAAGCTTCTTTGTCCTTGGTCAGGTTACAGTGTCTTTTACATCTTTAACAAAACATAGTGTGTGCATAGTTCCTTTTTTTCCGGAGTTACTCTTGAAAGTTGTGTACTTGTTCCTATGTTATCTTTTTTTTTTTTTTGAGTTGGAGTCTCACTCTGTCACCCAGACTGGAGTGCAGTGGCTGCTCCCAGCCACTGCAGCCTTGACCTGCTGGCCTCCAGCGATCCTTCCACCTCAGCCTTCCAAGTAGCCAGAATTACAGGCATGCGCTGCCACGCCCAGCTGATTTTTTGATTTATTGTAGAGATGAGGTCTTGCTGCCCAGGCGGGTCTCGAACCCGCGGGCTCAGGCAATCCATTCACCTCAGCCTCCCAAAGGCGCGGGATTTCAGTGTTACACAATTATTCTAGCCTGCGTGCAAGCATGAAAAGGCCAGAGGCCAATCCCATCCCAGTCTAAATAGAGTTAGTTATGTGTTGGGAGCCAACATCTATAGCTACATGGCTGAGGCCTGTAAAGGCCCATCTGGAAGATCGCCTCTGACATAGGATATCAGTTATACCTATGATATTGGCATGTGATTAGTGACCAGTGAGCATATATGGCAGTAAAACTTATAAGTAAATCTCAATACACCTGATGGAAAGTGCATAGCAGAATTATTTCTCTCTGTCTTTCTAAGTTTTACTTCTTTCTAGATATTTTTTAACTTCTATTTCCTGGTAGACTGGGTAGTCAGCTCTTGTTCCCGAAAGCTGTTTCCCCTAGGGCTAAGATTAGAAACTAAATTACCATGATAGTTTTGTCGCCCTGCCCCTAGCCAGGTAGAACGTTTTCTTTTGTTTCGTTAATTACCGAAACTCTGTCTGC
>NW_007259490.1:25044-27082 GCF_000164805.1 Carlito syrichta
GTGTTAAGTTGATAATATTAATTGTTAAAAATATTGGGAGTCAGTGAACTTGGATTGAACCTAGAGTTAACTCAGAAAAGTTTTTTTGTATTAATCAGGGGTTAGAGCAAAGAGTATAATATGAAATGATTCATTGAACATTATGGAAAACACTCTGAACGATTTGTATTGAAATTGTGCACCTGTGACCTTAATGTAAGCACGGCAGGCATCATGGAATTCGAATTGTTTGCTTGGAAATTGCAGATCTCGTGGTGGTCTTGTGATGCATAGTTTGTAAAGCACGAAACTTGTACGCCCCCAGTGAGTGATTATCACATTGCTGGAGGGTATAGAAAATGGTATATAAGTTGGAAAAGGTTTGAATAAAATCGGCTCCAGTCCTGATCAGACTGTTCTCAGAAGAACTGCCTCCGAGTGGTCTTCTCACTGTCCAGATTCTCTGGTGCGGGTCCTAACCCACCCTTGGTCAGTGCTGGTCACCGACAGTTATGGTAGTCTTTTGTCATTTCACTGTTACTAGACCATAGAGACATGCGTGTACACACACACACACACACACACACACACACACACACACACACACACGATAGGAAATTCTCCAGAGGATTTTGTTTCTTCTTATCTACCCATGCCCCAAAATCTATACAGTCTCCACCAATTTCATCATCTCGTTCTTCACTCACACCTCATCTCCTGCTGCTAGTCTCTTCTCTCTGTGTTCCAGATGGGGAACACAAGCTCTTTTCCTTTGGTTCCCCAGAGCGACATGACAGTTGTTAATGGGGAAAAGGGACATTATGCCAAATCAAAGTATAGCAAATGGATTATAACACAGTATCAGACATTCCTATTTTAAAATCCTCTGGCTCTTCTGTTCCTCACAATATCTCATTGGCCATTTCTTCTCTTCAGGTCCCCTAACCTCCTGCCCAGTTTTTTCTGTGCCTCCTCTTAAAACCATTCTCACTCCTTCTTGATCTTCTCAAGGTCACCCGAACTTCACATAAGCCTCTCTCTCATGTTCTTACCCTTTCACTCGCCATTGTCTGTCCGTTCCATATCCTTTGGCCTCCACTTTTTTTTTTTCCCCAAAGCAGACTACTAGAGTATTTTCCTGAAGAATAATTTTTTGTGTTAGAGAACAATTTTGCAACTCTCTTAGGAATAAAGCAGAATTAACTTAAGGAACTTGCAGTTTTAAGTAGCAATTATTTTACTTCTCTTCATAGAATGCTTTTGCTTAGTGAAAAAAGTTTCATTCGTAATTTCCTTTGCTTTATTCAATTTATCAAAAACCAATTTGTTGATATGACCCTGCTATAATAGCTATTTTCCAAAACATTCTCAGTTTTATATATTTGATTCTATAGGAACCATTATCCAAGAAATTGGATATTTTAGATAATCAAATACTGTGAGCATTATCAAAAACACTGGTTGGGCACGGTGGCTCGTGCCTGTAATCCCAGCACTTTGGGAGGCCGAGGTACAAGGATTATCTGAGCCCAGGAGTTTGAGACCAGCCTAGGAAAGATGGCAAGGCCTCATCTATATAAAAAATCAAAAATTATCCGTGCATGGTAGCACACTCCTGTAGTCCCAGCTACTTGGGAGGCTGAGGCAGAATGGTCACCTGAGCCCAGGAGGTTGTGGTTGTAATAGCTGTGATCATGCTATTGCACTCCAGCCTGAGCAACACAATGAGACTCTGACTCAAAAATCAAAAATAAAAATAAATCACTACATGTGAGGCCAGAGATGGTGGCTCATGCCTGCAATCCCAAAATGTTGAGAGGCTGACGAGGGAGGATTGCTGGAGCCCAGGAGTTAGGGACCAGCCTAAGCAGCATAGTGAGACTTTGTCCCTACAAAAAAATTTAAAGATAAGAAAAAAACAAGCTGGGCTTGGTGGCTTAGCCTGTAATCCCACGCTTTGGGAGGCTGAGGTGAGTGGACTGCCCAAGCCCGCGGGTTTGAGACCTGCCTGGACAACTTGGCGAGACCTCATCTCTACAGTAAATCAAAAAAATTAGCC
>NW_007259490.1:27326-71681 GCF_000164805.1 Carlito syrichta
CTCTAGCCTGAGCAATAGAGTGAGACTCTAAAAAAAAAAAAAAAAAAACCGCTACATATGAATTACCAATTTTCAAAGAAGTCATATAAAGCAGTGTAGGATTCCTCATCTGTCACAGTGGAGACATGATGGGGAGATGCTGATAGATAAGACATTTAGCCCTTCTAAACCTCATTTTCCACTCTGTTTAAAGCTTTGCCTTGTAAGTTTTGTAAGGAAAATAGAAATAATTTTCATAGAAAGCTGCTGGCATGTAACTAGTATTGGATAAATATAAATTCCTTGACTTTTCTCCCTCCCCTCCCCAAGTAAGAAAGAGCAATTACTGTATCTCGTAATACACATCCCTCTTTTGCTGATGATTCTGAAGGTACTTCACAATCCCTGTGGTGCCCTGGGGCTCCCATGTGAATATCAGTTCTTACTGCTATGTGCTGAGTATTAGAATACTAGGTAACTAGTATTTACTACATATATAGTCAGCTGTGACGGAAATGCAATTATAGCATCCCATGATTACTAATTTGCACTGGTTGCTATTATTTTTATTATTCACATTTATTTCATTGGCAACATTTGCCCTGTCCAAGTCAAGTAAGACTGATTGTGCGTTGCCTTATTCAAGAAGTTGTGCTCTTTAAGCAGGATTAGACTTCTGGTGAATGTCCAAGTAGAAGATTTTTAACTGTATGTTCATTACTGAACTATTGTCAAAGTTCTCCAATTTTATTTCTCTTTCACATTTATTTCATTTCATCTGTAGTATTTTTTAATTGAGTTTTTATCTTTAACCATGTTTTAAATCAACCAGGAAAACAGCACTATTTCTAACTTTTATGCCTTGGTTAATCTGATTATAATTCATCATACAAAATAAAAGTGTAGACTTTACAAAAATAATTTATTTATATTATTGTAGAAGTATTATGTTTGTCACTGTTAAAATATTATCATTTAGCCAGGCAAGGTGGCTCAAACTAGTAATTGTAGCATTTTGGAAGGCTGAGGCGAGAGGATTGCCTGAGCCCAGGGGTTCCAGACCAGCCTGGGCAATTTGGTGAGACCTCATCCCTACAATATATATATTTTTAAAAATTAGCTGGGCATGGTAGCATGTGCCTGTAGTTCCGGCTATTTGGAAGGCTGAGGTGGCAGGATCACCTGAGTCCACCTGGACGCCGCTGGGATGACCATGAGCATGCCACTGTACTCCAGCCTGGGAGACAGAATGAGACTTTGACTCAAAAAAAAAAATTCCTATGCAAAAATTACTATTTTAATTTCTTTTTTTGTTTGTTTGGGGTTTTTTTGGTTTTTTTTGAGTTGGAATCTCACTCCATCGCCCAGACTGGAGTGCAGTGGCCGCTCCCGGCCACCGCAGCCTCGACCTGCTGGGCTCCGGCGATCCTTCCGCCTCAGCCTTCCGAGTTGCCGGAAATACAGGCGCCACACTACCACGCCCAGCTAATTTTTTGATGTTATTGTGGAGATGAGGTCTCGCCTGCCCAGGCGGGTCTCGAACCCACGGGCTCAGGCTACTATTTTAATTTCTACATTTAACTTTTTGTTTTCTTTTTGCTGTTATTTACACTGTTTCTTACTCCGCAGGTAATTATGGATCTGATCAACTCTACGAACTACCTGATCAACAGCACTCACTCTATAGCTCCTGCGTCAAAAATGATCACTGCCCTTGCTTTGTTCTTGGCATTTATAATCGGCACTATCACCAATGGCCTCTATCTGTGGGTGCTAAAATTCAAGATGAAACAGACTGTCAATACTCTCTTATTTTTTCATCTCATCCTCTCATATTTTATCTCAACACTGATTCTGCCATTTATGGCCACTACCTATCTTCAGGACAACGACTGGATCTTTGGAACTGTCTTGTGCAAGGTCTTCAATAGCACCTTGTCTCTGGGGATGTTCGCCTCTGTTTTCCTCCTCTCAGCCATCAGTCTTGATCGATATCTTTTCACTCTTCACCCGGTATGGTCCCAGCAGCACCGAACCCCACGCTCGGCTTCCAGTATTGTCCTGGGAGTCTGGATCTCTGCCACTGCCCTCAGCATCCCTTATTTGGTTTTCAGGGAAACACATCATGACCATAAAGGAAAGGTGACTTGCCGAAATAACTACGCTGTGTCTACTAACTGGGCAAGCAAGGAGATGCAAACAGTAAGGCAGTGGATGCATGTGGCCTGTTTCATCAGCCGCTTCTTGCTGGGCTTCCTTCTGCCTTTCTTCATCATCGTCTTTTGTTATGAGAGAGTAGCCAGCAAGATGAAAGAGCGGAGCCTGTTTAAATCCAGCAAGCCCTTCAAAGTCATGATAACTGCCATTATCTCTTTCTTTGTGTGTTGGATGCCCTACCATGTGTACCAAGGTTTAATTCTCACTAAGAACCAGTCACTATTTTTAGAGTTGACTGTGATACTTACAGCACTAACCACATCTTTCAATACTGTTTTTTCTCCCACACTCTACTTATTTATTGGGGAGAACTTCAAAAAGATTTTCAAGAAGTCCATTCTTGCTCTGTTTGAGTCAACGTTTAGTGAGGATTCTTTTGCAGAAAAGACACAAAGCCTCGATTCGGGAGCCTAAATTTATATTCTACTTTCAAAAGTGGACTCTGTCAATTATACAACTAAAGATATACCTTCTGCTTCTATAATCCCTATAGTAGAGTGACACCTAGGCTGTACCATAGTTACATCTGTGAAAAGTAAAAGGGCTGCAAGAAAACAAGCAATAGGTCATGTTGCCAATGTGATCTTTTTTACTCTTTTTTTATTGTAGAAAAACATGTGTAGCATAAAATTTGCTGTTCTCACCATTTTTAGTGCGCCTTTCGGTGACATTAATTATGTTCATAATGCTGTACAACCATCTCCACTATTTTCAAAATTTTTCATCACTCTGAAGACAAACTTTGCACCCATTATGTAATAAAACTCCTCATTGTTTCTCTCCCCAGTCCCTAGTAGACTCCAATCTATGTTCTGCTTCTACGAATTTGCCTATTCTAGATATTACATATAGGTGAAATCATACAATATTTGTCTTTTTTGTGTCTCAATTCATTTAACAAAATGTTTTCAAGGTTCATCCATATTGTAATAGGTATCAGAACTTCATTCTTTTTTTATGGCTAAATTATATTTCATTGTATATGTATATCCAGTTTTTAAAATCCAGTCACCGGCCGGGCTCGGTGGCTCAGACTGTAATCCCGCGTTTTGGGAGGCCGAGGTGAGTGGATTGCCTGAGCCCGCACGTTCGAGACCCGCCTGGGTAACTTGGCGAGACCTCATCTCTACAATAAATCAAAAATTAGCCGGGCGTGGTAGCGCGTGCCTATAGTTCCGGCTACTTGGAAGGCTGAGGCAGAAGGATCGCTGGAGCCCAACAGGTCAAGGCTGCAGTGGCCCAGAGCGTGCCACTGCACTCCAGTCTTGGCAACAAAGTGAGACTTCAACTCAAAAAAATAAAATAAAATAAAATCCAGTCACCTGTTGATGGACACTTGGATTGTTTTTGTATTTTGACTACTGTGAATAAAGCTACTATGAACATTTGTATGCAAGTATCTGTCCTTGTTTTCAATTATTTTAGGCATATACCTAAAAGTAGAATTACTGAGTCAAATGGTAATTTTATGTTTAATTTTTGGGGGGAACATGGAACTTTTCAGTTTTCACCATGTTACATTCCCTCCCACAGTGTACAAAGGTTTTGGTCTCCCCAAATCCTCACCACCACTTGTTATTTTTCTTTTTTTAATTACAGTATAGTCATCCTAATAGATTGAAGTGGTACACATGTGATTCTTAACTTTTGATTTTTGAAGCTAGGAATGTCAATTGCTAAATGCCAATCATATCCATGGGCTTAAATTTCCTGTCATAGAATCTTCTAGTAAACAAACATTTAAACAGAGCTCCCTTTTTAGTTAGTAACAAATAATCTAACTGATATGCACAAAACTTAATAGAGAAGTGATAAGGCACTCATTATATCCACATTAAAGTATAAGGACATTTCTACTTTGGTGTTTTAAGTATAAAGACAGCTCAAGTGTTTCTTTTTAATACTTACAGTTTAAGCTGACTCCAAAATTTAGAACTAAGATAATTATAACGTTTAAGAATCTGTCATAGTAGACAATTTTAGAAACATAGTAACAATATTAATTTGTGTACTCTGGTTTTCAAGTTTTGCTTCAAGCTTTTTGTTTGTTGTTCTGCATAGTATCACTGCCTATTACCTTTTCATTCAGATAGTTAGTTATATCCATCAATCAGTAGATGTCAGTCACTAGGTAGTCCTGTCTATCCCAAATCAACTGAACTATCTAATCAGTTCATGGAGATATTAGGTCACATCCCAAACTCAGTCCCTAAATGTGCCAACTAGCTTTGCACAAACCATTCCTAACCACGGCATATATCCTACCCAGAAAAGCCCAAAATGGATGATATTAATTACAGGAGATATAGAAAGAAAGGATAATTAACCTTCATGACTAATTTTTTTATAGAGAAAGTAACAGAAGTTTGATGTCCTAGAAATCCTGCCAATTGGCATGGTATAATGGCTTCCCTGAGCAACTGGAGGCTTGGTCTCGCTCACCTGGAATATAACAAAAAGCTTTAGATAGATGAAAACTTTAATTGTTGGCCCTATTTCAAGCTTTGGGAGGCTGAACAGTTTTTCAAGAAAAGCAGGGGAAGGACTGATGGCCAGGCTGTGGTTCTGACTGTCCCTGCCATGAGAAAGCTGCGGTCCTTTTCCCCTCCTCATACACTCCCAGATCCTGACAAGCTCACTGAAGTTTTCTGATGCAGGTTTTTGTTTTTGTTTTGAGATAAGTTCTCACTCTGTCACCAAGGCTGGAGAGCAATGGTGCAATCATAGCTCATTGCAGCCTCAAACTCCTAGGCTCAAGGAATCCTCCAGCCTCAGCCTCCAGAGTAGCCGGGACTACAGACATGTGCCACCATGCCCAACTACTATTATTATTATTATTATTATTATTATTATTATTGAAATGGGATCTTGCTATGTTGCCCAGGCAGGTCTTGAACTCCTGGCCTCAAGCAAACCTCCCACCTCAGCTTCCCAGAATGCTGGGATTATAGTCATAAACCACCACATCCAACTTGATGCAGGATTTAAGAAAGAAAATTATTAATTGGAATGTAGGATACATTTAAACAGGATTTGGACTTTGAAAGTCTTGCAACTACATAGAGTGCCTTTTGTTTCTCTCCTCAGACCTGCTACAATATGCCCTGGAAAGAGCATGGATTTTGTGGTATTTGTTGGCTATATGCTGTCATTTCTTATGGCTATCTGTGTACACTTTGTCTTTTTCATGAGGCCTAGTTTAGGGTTCTTTTATGTACTTTGTTCTATCTCTCTACAAAGCGTAAACTTCTCAAGGACAGAAAAGAGTCTATCAATTACAATACTTTTTTTCTCTAACATTATACACAATTGATAACCAATAAGAGATATTTAATGAAAATTGGGTTTGGGTAATCACAATATGTAAAGCATTGTAGAAATATAAGATATTGTCAGGTATGGTGGCTCACACCTGTAATTCCAGTGCTGTGGGAGGCCAGGGTGGGAGGATTGTTTGAGGTCAGAAGTTTGAGATCAGCCTAGACAACATAGTGAGATCACATCTCTAAACAACAGCAACAAAAAATTAGCTATGCATAGTGGTGTACACCTATAGTCCTAGTTACACAGGAAGCTCAGGAGAAGAGAATCGCTTGAGCCCAGGAGTTGGAGGTTACAGTGAGCTATGATTACACCACTGCACACCAGCCTGGGCGAGAGAGAGAGAGAGAGAGAGAGAGAGACTCTCAAAAATAATAATAATAAATTAATAGGTTGGTCTTTTTTTGAGTTGGAGTCTCACTCTGTCACCCAGACTGGAGTGCAGTGGCCGCTCCAGGCCACCGCAGCCTCAACCTACTGGGCTCCAGCGATCCTTCCGCCTCAGCCTTCCGAGTAGCCAGAACTACAGGCATGCGCTACCATGCCCGGCTGATTTTTTTTTTTTTTTTTGATTGTAGAGATGCGGTCTCGCCAAGTTACCCAGGTGGGTCTCGACCCCACGGGCTCAGGTAATCCACTCACCTCAGCCTCCCAAAGCGCAGGATTACAGGCTGAGCCACCAAGCCCGGCAATAGGTTTTTTTTTTAAGAAGTCGCTCTAAATTTAAGTAAGCAGGCCAGGCTCGGTGGCTCAGCCCATAATCCTAGCTCTTTGGGAGGCCGAGGCTAGTGGATTGCCTGAGCCCGTGGGTTGGAGACCAGCCTGGGCAACTTGGCAAGACCTGGTCTCTACAATAAATAAATAAAATTAGCCGAGTGTAGTAGCACGCACCTGAGTTCTGCCTGCTTGGAAGGCTGAGGCAGAAGGATTGCCGGAGCCCAGCAGGTTGACATTGGGGTGGCAGTGAGTGTGCCACTGCACTCCAGCCTGGGCAATGGCATGAGACTCCAACTCAAAAAAATAAAATAATAAAATAAATTTAAGAAAGCAGGGTATGAACAATAAAATTCCTTCCAAATGTATTTTTTAACCTCCCATGAAACTATGGTTAACTTTTAGAAAACCTACTCACTATAGTTGTGTTGATCTCATCAACCTCCTCACCATTTTAAATTCTCATGATCCAAGAGGTTTATAAACAAGGAATCCGGGGCTTTGCTTTGTGGATCTGGTGCATGGAGACAGTTTCAAAACAGCGTGCCTATTAGCATCCAATTATACGAAGCTGCTTCACTGTATCAGTGTCAAGCTGATCAAGAAAAGTATCAAGAACAGAATGCAGGGGTGATATGTTTTAAATGCCAGCCTAAGTTTTCTCCTCAAGAAGTGGCTCTGTTTTAAGATGAATGACTGCCCAGCGGCTAACACATGTGAGAGAGGTTAAAAGGTAGAGTGGTATGTTCAACGCAATCCTGACTGCATATCCCTGAGAAACTAGGAGCAACAATTATTTACTAAGATAGCGTATGTGCCTGGCACTGTGGTAGGCACTGGGGAAACAAGAATTATTATTATAAGACAATCCCAGTCTTCAAGGAGCTTATAATCCAGTGCAGCTTAAAGTCCACTGGCTCATTGCAATATTTGGAATTTTTTTTATTTTTATTTTATTTTATTTTTTGTGTTTTTTTTTTTTAGTTGGAGTCTCACTCTGTCGCCCAGACTGGAGTGCAGTGGCCGCTCCCGGCCACCGCAGCCTCGACCTGCTGGGCTCCGGCGATCCTTCCGCCTCAGCCTTCCAAGGAGCTGGAACTACAGGCATGCACTACCATGCCCGGCTAATTTTTAATTTATTGTAGAGATGAGGTCTCGCCAAGTTGCCCAGGCGGGTTTCGAACCCGCGGGCAAAGGCAATCCACTCACTTCAGCCTCCCAAAGGCGTGGGATTACAGGCTGAGCCACTGAGCCCAGCTGGAATACTATTTTTAAATGTCTATTTCTAGATCCTACCCAAACCAATTAAACCCAAAATGTCTAGAGGCAAGACCCTGGAATCGGTTTTGTTTTGTTTTGGTGATAAGGTCTGGATCTCTCTCCATTCCCAAACTGGAGTGCACTGATACAATCATAGCTCACTGCAGCCTCCAATTCCTGGGTTCAAGCAATCCTCCCACTTCAGTCTCCTGAGTGGCTAGGACTATAGATGCATGCCATTAGGCCCAGAAATATATATATATATATATATATTTTTTTTTTTTTGTAGATGCAGTTTCTTGCTATGTTGCCCAGGCTGGTCACAAACTCCTGGCCTCAAGCAATACTCCCACTTCCCTAAGCGCTGGGATTACAGGCAAGAGCCACTGTGCTGGGCAAGTATTTTCTAAAAATTAACTCTAATTAGTTAATAGATTAACTCTAAAGTACAACTAGATTAGAAAACTCCTCTTTAGAAGGAAAGAAAAAGCCAGACTGGACAACATAGCAAGAACTCATCTCTTCAAAAATAAAAAAATTAGTCAGATATGGTGGCTAACGTATGTATAGTCCCAGCTACTCAAGAGACTTACTGAGGAGAATTGCTTGAACTCAGAAGTTAGGTAGGGGCTGCAATGAGCTGTGATCATGCTGCTGCACTTCAGCCTGGGCAATAGAGTGAGACTCTGATTTTAAAAAAGAAAAAAAAGAGCCGGGCTCGGTGGCTCAGCCTGTAATCCTGCACCTTGGGAAGCTGAGGTGAGTGGATTGCCTGAGCCCGTGGGTTCGCGACCCGCCTGGGCAACTTGGCTAGACCTCATCTCTACAACAAATCAAAAAACTAGCCGGGCATGGTAGCATGTGCCTGTAGTTTCAGCTACTCGGAAGGTTGAGGCGGAAGGATCACCGGAGCCCAGCAGGTGGAGGCTGCGGTGGCCGGGAGCGGCCGCTGCACTCCAGTCTGGGCGACAGAGTGAGACTCCGGCTCAAAAAAAGAAAAAAAAGAAAGAAAGAATAGTTAAAAAAAAAAAAAGATAATTACAGTTCAAAGGAATAAGTGTCATGTTTAGGGTGACAAAAGAAGGTCCCTCAACCCAGTCTTCAGCAGTTAATAGTTTTCCTGGATAAGGGAATAGTGGTAGGCACATAAACAAGAGGATGCTGGTTCCACAGAGGAAGCTCAGTGAGTAAAAGCCCCGGAGGGAAAGAGAGGACCTTGTGATAAGCTGCACTACTCAAACTTGCAAATGAATCACCTAATGATCTTGTTAAAACGCTGATTTGATTCAGTAAGTCTGGAATAGGGCTGAGATTCTACATATCTAACAGGATCCCAAGGGATCCCATTGCTGCTGGTCCAGCACAAGCAAAAATGTGTAATTGGAACGTAGGTGTGAGAAGCAGGCTGACAAAAATGAGCTAGAAAGATCAACCACCACTAGATCCCGAAAGCCTACGCAAAAGAGTTTGGATTTGATCCTAGACTTTATCCCAAGGGCATTTGAAAGCCACTGGAAAAAAAAAACACATCTTAAACCAAAGAGTGGTAGGATCAGATTTGCATTTTAGAAAGACAAGTTTCTCTGGCTGCTACGGTAGAGGTCAAAACTGGTGGTGAATGGTGGAATGGGACAGTGCTGCAGTAATCTAGGTAATAAAGGACGTGGTCTACTGAGATAACAGAGGTGGGGATGAAGAAAAGTAGAATTCTGTAAATACTGTTGGTTGAGGGATAGGAAGAGAGGGGAAGCAGAGGATATTTCCTATACTAAGTAGGGTTCTTTGTTGCTAATAGTAGATTTCATTCTAGCTGATTTAACCACAATTTATTAAAAGACATTAAGTAGCTCACAGAATTATTAGAACAGCTAAAGAAACATTCAAGTCTAAGCTCTGAGGAACAACATGCAAAATACACCACCAAACTGTCCAGATCAGGAAACTGTCACCGGTGTTTTCTGCTTCAGTAAATGATACCAACTACTACCGCCACCACTGAGCCCAAAATATCAGCCACTGTTGCTGCCACCAATACTTTTTCTGTGTTAGGTCTTGAACCCAACTGTGCCAGAAAGCTCTGCCAATAAGATGGAAACCTCATGCGGAGTCTATTCATTCATATTGCTCATTCCCAAGTTTAGTCTTACACAAAGGGATCTCATTGGCAAGCTTTCAGCCTAGCTGCAAAGGAGGCTGGGAAAACTAAGTTCTGTTTCTACATGGGTGAGAAAGGGTTACTCATAAGGTGGAAATTTCCCCAAATATAAAAGCCTTTCAAAAGATGATGGATAGAATATGACAGATGTGCATGTTCTTGTCTTGGGAGACGGTGGTTCCATTTGCAGGAATGGGGAGCACACACATGAAAAAGAAGGAAGGGAGGGCAGAAGGGAAGGAAGTTAGGAGGGAAGAAATAAAGGAATGAAGGGAGGGAGGGAAGGAGAGAGGGGGAAGAAAGGGAGGGAGGGAGGGAAGAGGAAGAGAGGGAGGGAGGGAAGGAAGGAAGGAAGGAAGGAAATGAAGAAAAACAAAGAGAAAGCGAGAAAGAAGTAGATAAAGATAAGGAGTTCAGTCTTGGTTTCAGGTATCTTAGGAATATCCAAGTGGGCTATCCAACAGGTATTCAGATATAAATATCTAAAAGTCAAGGGATAAATTTGAGCCTTACGAGTATAGAGATAACTTATTTCATTCAGACATTACCCAATTGTCATCTTTCCAAGAGACCTATTGAAAACTGCACCTTTACACTGCCCCTTTTCTATTCATAGCCCTTATCACTACTTGTCATTATATTTTGTTTATTTGTATATTATCTGTCTTTCCCACTCTATATAATAAACTTTATGAGCACAGGGATTTTGTGGTTTTGTTCACCACTAAATCTATCTACATATGTGTATGTGTGCATATTATTAGGGAGAACAAGTGCAGTTTGGTTACATGGATAAATTGCATAGTGGTGAAGTCTGGGCTTTTACTGAAACCATCACGTGTATATTGTACCTATTAAGTAATTTCTCATCCCTCACTCCCTTCCCACCTTCCCACCTTTCCAAGTCTCTAATATCTATTATTCTACTTTCTATGTTCATGTGTACACATTGCTCAGCTCCCGCTCATAAGTGAGAACATGCAGTATGACTTTCTGTTTCTGAGTTATTTCACTTAGGATAATGGCTCCAGGGCCATCCATGTTGCTGCAAAAGACATGATTTCATTCTTTTTTATGGTTGAGTAGTATTCTTTGGTGTACACACACACACACACACACACACACACGCACGTGTGCACGTGCACATGCACACACACCATGTTTTCTTTATCCACTCATCCACTGATGGACACTTAGGTTGATTCCATGACTTTGCTCTTGTGAATAGTGCTACAATGAACATACACATGCAGGTGTCTTTTTTATATAATGATTTATTTTCCTTTGGGTAGTATATCTATATCTTTTAAAACCCTATTTGGCACATTGTAGGTGCTCAATAACTATGTATTGAATGGACGAATGAATGAATGGTACCCAAAGTTATGGGAGTGGAGCGATAGCCTCAGGTGAGGATGCACAGACCGAGGCTGGAATACCAGCATTTAGAGGCAAGCAGGGGAGTGGTCCCATGAAGGAAACTTCAGAAGGAGCATCTAGAAGAGAGAAGGAAAACCAAGTCTCCTGTCAGGAAAGATATTTCAGGATGTAGAACGCAAAGACAGGTTAAGGAAGATGACTAAAACATGTCCATTGAATTGAACCTAAAAGACTTTTCACACTGATTAACTTCAGGAAGGCAAAATTGAGGAGTAACCAGGAGGTGAGACTTCAAAGACTCTGAAAGTAGCAATTCTTTTGAACAGAGAATTAAGGAACAATTTCCCCCTCCTTCTTCCCATGAGGAGTAACTCTCACACATTCTGCCAATTAGAGATTAATTTGTGTTAAGGGACTGCTATTAAAATGCAAATACACCTTTTAAGAAGGGTACGTTTCATTCACAAGTTAATGGAAATTACTTTAATCAGCTTCACGCCCAGCAGAGTGCAGCTAAACAAAGTCTTAGAATATTAGACTTTTGATTGTAGCCTAGAGGAAGGAAACAATTGGAGTTGGAGGTCAAGCCTGAGGCAAAATTTAGAGACGTTGAAGGCAGTCGAAGCGTATACAGGAGACAGAAAAGTATGCTGAAGAGAAAGTCAGCAGCATCGAAGAAAAAAATGTGCCTAGAGGTGGTATTGCCCTGAAAATCAGGTTTATGCCAAACTGTTTAAGTCACAAGTTTTATCTTCCCTCCAGTTGGGGCCAGTTACCCCAGTTGAGTTTAGTTCAGGCTTTCCAGGAGGTGACTACTCTTCTAAGTCCTGTCCTTCCCCTACTGGGAGGAAGATGGGAGGGAAAAGATACCATGATGGGAAGAGAAACAAAAGAGTATTTCTAATGTTTTGTTTTTCCATTGTTTTCCTCATCTCTTTCCTAAATTATGAGCTCCTTGAGAATAAGAACAGTGTCTTACTCCTAGCACAGGGGGCTGGAATGATGAATTGATTTTTATTAAAACTGAATAAATACATGAATGTAGTTATTAACTCTGGGAATTTTCTGTATGTGTGGGATCTTTAGAATCATTACTCAAGTACGCTAAGGATCTGCACTATTTCTTTTTCTTCGCTTGCCAAAAGGAGCAAGCAATCAGGGAGCTGCCATCTGATAATAATGCTCTCCTCTTTTTATCTTAAGCAAATGCAATTTAAGATGTAGGTATATGTGAACAATTCATTATTAAAACCTCTATTATTCATTTATTTTCTTTGGGAGTCAGGAGAACTTTACTTAGTTATAAGACTCAAAGACCGTGAAAATCGTTTATTATTTTTCTGTATCAAATCAAAACTGACTCCAAGCCCCTTCACCCCCAGCCCAGGGGATTCCAGGACAGCCCTCAAGAGTTTGGTTCTTAGTGACCTCCATTAATATGCCTCTTATTCAAGTCTGCATGATCTCTTGAAGGCAGTGGCTTCATCTCTTTCTGCCATACCAAGCTGGGCCATGTAGGGGGTGTTTTCAGCAAGGTTAGCAGCCATTCTCCTCTGATGTCTTACCATATCCCCAATGGCTGAAATAACAAAGAGAGGAGAGGGGAGGCCAAGGATGTTGACTCATCTTACACCGATAACTTACAAGGTCAAACTTTACTTCTCTGAACATTGGAAAAATTAAGGATTTCCATCAGAAATGTTAACTGTAATTATCTCTTTGTCTTCCTAGCTATCATCTCCAACAAAAAGGTGATACCAGAGTCCCCACGGTGGCCTTTGAGACCTCAAATCAGTGTGCTAGATAAATCTTGCTTTCTCTCCAGACCCCACACTGAAGCATTCTCCACTCTGCTCTCTATTCCAGGAGGCTGACCTCTATGGATCCCATCAGTGAGTCTCCAGAAAGAATCTTCCTTTTCTGACTGGGATTTGCCTAGGCAAGGCTCTGACAGGAAATGGGAGGAAGACAAAGAATACGATCAAGTATTTCTGTCCCTAGCTCCTTCCGTGAAGAGTCACCTGGAATTGACTCCGTTTCTTGGCAGAAGGTCAATTTCTTTTATCAAGAATCTATACAAATCTCTACCTCTGGATTCCAGACTCTATCCCTTTCTCCCCTAAGGCCAAGAGGATGGTAATATCTCAGATGCTACTATGCCCTTGGTTACTACACGATCCTCCATGGGTCCCCCATGACCACTCCTTTATCAATAGTCCCTTTGTAAATACAATTTTCTCAGGTTATAAAACTATATAAAAAGATAATTCTCACAACATTTCTTGGTAGGAAGATATGAAAAAATAAATCTTTTTGTTTTGAGTCGGAGTCTCACTCTATTGCCCAGACTGGAGGGCAGTGGCACGCACATGGCCATTGCAGCGTTGACCTGCTGGGCTCAGGCAATCCTTCTGCTTCAGCCTTCCAAGTAGCTGGAATCACAAGCGCGCGCCACCACACTTGGCTATTTTTTTTAAATTGTAGAGACAAGGTCTCACCATGTTGCTCAGATTGGTGTCGAACCCCTGAGCTCAGGCAATCCTCTGGCTTTCACCTCCCAAAGTATTGGGATTACAGGTGTGAACCACCACGTCTGACTGAGAAAATAAATCTTAAAAGAGAATAAAATCAGAATGCTCATACAAATATAAAATCAACATGTAACAATTTTTCATTAATATTTAACTCAATAAGGAGAGACACAGAAAGATAGAACAACCGGTTCAAAAGAGAGCTCAAATCCCTTGTAATAAAATATTCAAAATAAACCGGGCTCGGTGGCTCAGCCTGTAATCCCGCGCTTTGGGAGGCCGAGGTGAGTGAATTGCCTGAGCCCGCGGGTTCGAGACCTGCCTGTGCAACTTGGTGAGACCTCATCTCTACAATAAATTAAAAAAAAAAAAATTAGCCGGGCATGGTAGCACGCGCTGTAGTTCCAGCTTTTTGGAAGGCTGAGGCCGGATGATTGCCAGAGCCCAGCAGGTCGAGGCTGCGGTGGCCGGGAGTGGCCACTGCACTCCAGTCTGGGCCACAGAGTGAGACTCCAACTCAAAAAATATATATATTCAAAATAATCTATGTGAATACTCCTCATTTAAGGTGGTGGGTCTTAACTCCCATCCATCCCTTGTGTATGAGCTGTATTTAGTGATTTGCTTCCAAAGAGTAAATTATGAGGAAGAAGGGGTGTAACTTTACAGTGAAAAAACCTGGCAAACCTACTGTAGTTGATCAACATCAACATCAGCAGCGATAAGACAGTTGATAGCATGTACTCTTGATTCTATGTTAAGCATGGCCACTGCACTCCAGTCTGGGCGACAGAGTGAGACTCTGACTCAAAAAAAAAAAAAAAAATGGCACGTCACCTCTGTAACCTTCCTCCAAAAATTCACAACCACAGCCTAGCTATGAAAAAAAATCCAATTCTATTAGAGAAGCAACTTACAATGCACCTGGCCAGTACTCCTCAAAACTGTCAAAGTTATTAAAAACAAAAAAAGTCTGAGAAAGTGCCATAGCCTAAAGAAACAGATGACTAAATGTAATGCGGCATCCTGGTGGGATCCAGGAAAAAAATTTTAGGGAAAAACTAGTGAAGTCTAAATAAAGCACAGAATGAATTAAAGTATGGAGTGCTGGTTCCTTAGTTGTAACAAATATACCATAGTAATTTGAGGTGTTAACAACAGGGGAAATTGGTAAGGGGTATATGGAACACTGTACTGTCTTTGCAACATTTCTAAATCTATTCTAATCAAAAGCTTTAAAAAGAGAGAGAGAACTCAAGGTGCTACACATTTATAGTCAGGTAAAGAATACTGAAATGAATTTACAAATGAATGCAAAACTGGCAAAACCAGTCAATATCCACAGGGTAATAGTCAGTTGCATTCCACTAGAGATAATTTCACATTTTTTGGTTTTAAATTTTTTATTTTTATGGATATATAATAGTTGTACATGTTTATGGGGTGCATGTGATATTTTGATACAAGCATACAAAGCGTAATGATAAAAATCAGTGTAATTGGGATATCCATCACTTCAAATGTTTGATAATTTCACATTTTTCATAGATAGGAATACTTCCAAGATAGAAGTTATCTTCTGTCTCAGAGTTGTAAGACAGCCTGGTCAAAGACAGACAAATCTTATATAAACCTACAGAACCAGGCAATCTCCAGAGGCTCCAGCATTCCATTTCAAGGATATCCAGAAATCTCTTTTGCCCAATTCAAAATATTTCACAATTTTTTTTCTAAAAGGAATACAGGGCCAAAATTATAAATTTTTAAAAATCCTTCTAACAAGCTGGCCTGACTTAGCAAAAGGGCTAGCAGACATACACAAATATTCAAAAGGTCATAGAATGCATTGCTAAGTTATCACAACACTATAAACTGAAAAATAACCCAAAGATCAGGATAATTTATCAGCCTACCCTGGGGAAACCCTGCAGACTGCCAAAGACATACATCATTGCCTTAGAGTTAAAAGCATTTGCTGTATTGTTACCTAGGCAACACACTAGTAAATGGTGCAATAATAAAACAAGAATTAAAAAAGCCAGTTGAACAAATGCACAATCAATACTAAGTTTCAAACTAAAATTCCTCTCCTACCTGGCTTTACAAACTATTAATGTCAAAAAAGAAAAAAAGAAAAAGACTCAGCTATTAGGTGAGAACTATCATTTTTCCAGGCCTCATATTTTCATGATGGGGCGGAGGAGAGGGCTTCAACTGGACTGACACTCCTGGCCTCGGTCTCCACCTATGGTGAGAAGCAGCTCCAAGAAAAAATAGGTGACGGTTGTGGCTGGAAACATTTGCACTTGCGCTTCTGATTTCAGGTTCTTCTTTAAATGTTTCCTCTTTTCTCAGAGTCTTAATGCATATGGCAACCGTCTTGAAGTCAGAATTCACAAAGACTGTTCACACCTCAGTTTCAGATGCCCTGAGGAAAGCCTATCTCTTGGTGATTGTATTGGACACCCTGCAAAGTGAAATTTACGTAGGTCAAATTAGACTACCCTAAATATTCCTTAAGAAAAATTTTGGTGTGATGCACTAACAGACAGAAGTTTAATTTCAGTTTTGTTAACATTATCTGATTGACCTCAATAGATAATTGTCTTGTATTCTTAAACTAAAATAATTATTCTTTACATCTATCATCCAAAATTTAATTGTTTCATAAAATAACCTCTTGTAATTAGATCACTGAGTTTAGAAAACTGAGGGCTATATTTTACAACTAAGTTATTCTGTAAGAGATAAGATAAGCACTGATATTTTCCTCTGGCCATGGAAAGATGCTAGGAGCAGTTGTTGCCCAGGATCTTCTCCATGTGTCGTTTTTGGTCCACCTGTCCCTGTACTGCAGGTTATTCTGTGTCCCAGGAGGCCATTCTTTCTGTACTGAGTCAACCCTTACTCTCTAACTTACAGTTGAGTCCAGCCAATGGGAGACAGGGCAGACAATCAAAGATAGGAGACTGCAGTTTGACAGGGGCTGCATTTCTCTTTGGAAGGTCACGGATCCTGTCAAGTGGCTTTCCTCCGGCTACAGCTCTGGCTGGTTCTTGAAGAAAACTATTCCTTCCTCTCACCCTTTCAGAATGGTAACTGAATCCTGCTGTCATTCAAATGAACGTTCTAATTTGGCCTTTCACTTTTCAGTAAAAAGTGTAACCTCCCCCATGTGTTCCCTTGATCTCTAAATTATAGTGTCTTGGGTCAATAATAGAGAATGCCCTACTCTGCAAGCCTTTCCTTGACAGGGACTAAACTCTGAACTATCCCATTGCTCAACACTTCTCTACAGCCCAGCGAGAAAATTGATTAGAATTGGGTGACGTATACAAAGTTTATACATTAAGCCTCAGTAGAATACGACTACTAGCAATTAATCTTTGGAAGAATAGATACGTATAGTTAGGCCATATTACCTCCGAAGACTTGCTTTCATTTGGGGGTTGTATCAAGGAATTCTGATTTTATCAAAGAAGGATTTAAGAAATTGTCCTAGAAATACTACAGTTGCTACAGGGACATAGTTTACCATATTTCTCATTGTCTCCTGTGGTCAGTACTTGATGTCATAGCTCAGTGTCCTTGACAAAAATTCAGTTTTTCTCATTCCCTTGGTTCTGATCTCTCATTCACCAAGCAATATCCTGATGTCTGTGTTACTCTATCTACATAAAAAGAATATGCTGGTCATATAGATTTGGAGTATTTCTCATTGTAAATTAATAAAGAGACTTCTGAATACAATCTAGCATCCCAGGCTTAACCACAGGGGAAATGTGCTGATCGTGTCCTATGTGAGAATTTCCACTCTGTGTCACAGTAATATTTCTTATTATAAGTGACTAAATTAGTATTCTGGTTCTACCCCAATCTCATGTGTATTTGAGTTGATGTGAACCAATTTCTCAGAACCTGGTCATCTCCCTAAGCGATGAAAAAATAAATCTCTGGGCTTTGAAATGGAAGGCTAGATGAAATAAAAAGTGAAATCTAGCTTTCTCTAAGATAAAATATCTTCCTCTTCCAGTTGCATATCTGCTTATTAACATACCTCTAAATAAAGTCTCAGGTAAGAGGCTCATTTTAGAGCTAAATTTTAGGAAGAGTTCTACTTACCCCAAGAACTATGAAACCGATTATATTTCCTTTCCCTATCCTCTCCTCTTTACAATCAGGAAGCTTAGAGTCAACTTTTAGAAGTGGTTCTCAAACTTTTTCATATCTGTGAAATACTTTGCAGGCTAGAATCCAGGGCAACCAATTTGAATGAATTAAACAACGTATAGTTATTTTTATAACTCTAGATCAATTACTATATTATCTCAGATAACCTAGAATCAATTCACAATTAATTTATTGTCTATATGATCCCTTTTATGCATTGTAACTGTTTGAGAATTATTCCTGCCCAGACAATGATTTATCACATAATCACAAGGCAAAATTCTCATATTCCAGTGAACCACCATCTTCCTCTAAAGTCAACTTACTACTTTGCTTTGCCTTTCAACTTGAAGCAAATTTTGCAGCCTATAGCACCTCAACATTACATATGATGGACATAATTGTTCTATGACAAAATTAAAGTTATACATTTGTAAAAACTTCTCTGCATATTTTATCATCTTAGCACTCAAGAACCACTGTGTTATCTGTTTTTAATTTCCCCCACTGTGACTTTCTGGCATAAGTATATTTTCTTTACTTCTGGTGCTTTATTTTTATTTGTGTTTTACTATTTTACTGCATGCATGTCCTGCCTTTTAAAATTCTTTATGGATGAGACAATATGTTCAAAAAATAATGAAGAGAAATGCTTTCTCTTTGGTGCCTACTCTCTACTGCCCTCTGCAGGTAGAAATAAAGAATAATCTACTACACTATCTACAGCAAAGACCCTCACTCAGTAGAAAAAGTTTAAATTGGTAACTTTTTTTTTTTTTGGTTGGAGTCTCACTCTGTCGCCCAGACTGGAGTGCAGTGGCCGCTCCCGGCCACCGCAGCCTCGACCTGCCGGGCTCCGGCGATCCTTCCTCCTCAGACTTCCGTGTAGCCAGAATTACAGGCGCGCGCTACCACGCCCGGCTGATTTTTTGATTTATTGTAGAGATGAGGTCTCGCTTGCCCAGGCGGGTCTCGAACCCGCAGGCTCAGGCAATCCACTCACCTCAGCCTCCCAAAGGCGCGAGATTACAGACTGAGCCACCGAGCCCGGCTAATTGGTGACTTTTGAGAGGCTAATTATTACTATCCAAGCTCCATCAATTCACAAGAAGCCTTTTCCAAATTGCCAAAGCCCCCTCGCTGTGAAAAGATCTCTGGGAACCATGTACCCCATTTTCAACAGACCTCCCTATCTCCTGCACCCATATACAAATGGACAGCAAAATTCTCGTATTTGGGGTTATATCTAAGGGTCTCTAATGTCGAAGTTTCTTCCAGACCCGTAAAATTTGAGTGTGGGAGAGAAAGAGAGAGAGAGAGAGAAAAGAGACTCAGTAGTTATGACTTAAACGTTAAGAAATTCAGCTTGCCTGTGCTTTGCAGAAAAATGTGAACAAATGTTGGAACCCCTGCAATGCAGCAATCAGAGACGATGTGCGACTTTGCTTTTGTTTTTACTAAAAGTGTAAGGCTAGCTGCAAGATAACCAGCAAATAAGCAGCTTCAATTTTGCGTTCAAAGGACCGCTGATTATGCATGGATTATTTTCTTTAGTCACACTACTTTGTATGGGTAGCAACACTGTCAGTGACGTCATCTTCCTACTCAACAGACCCGAATGTATAGGCATATTGTGCCAACTGAGCCCAAATCAATGACCTGGGTAACGCAATCAGGGCAACACTATTATTCCTCGTCTAAATCCTCCAATCCCATAAAAAAAATAAATACTGATCTGATGCATGATCAAGGAATACGCTACATGGGAAAGAAAATCAAGTCCTTGTTTGAGTTGTATTTACATCCCAATATATACTCACAGAAAATGCATCACAATGCATTTTTTATGTGTTTTTAAATTGGTAGCAGGTTAAATAACTTATTCATGATCACACTTTCTTGGATAAGAATATTTTTAGCGAGGATATTTTCTAAAGAATGATCTGCAAGTATGTATTCACCTAGCATACCAAACCTTTTCACAACTGTGGAATCAGAATGATTTGTAGCATTCTTGATAGAGGAGGCGGCATTGCCTTATTGGTGGGGGTAAGGAAAAATGTGAAAGATGTGTGTAACTTTTAGTTCCATCTCCGCTTGCTTTATGGTTGGAGTCATTCCGTTTACTTATCTTTATAATGGGCATAATGGGGACTTAAATTAGGTTTTAAAACTTTCAACAGCTGGAGACTAAGCTTTCAGAGGTTAAAAATGTTTCTACAAAAGGAGCGTAGGAAAGAGGTCCAATGAGACTCTTCCCTCGTTTAAAAGAAAGCAATGGGCACCTTCGACAGAGCTGGGAAGGGGCTGCGGAGGCGCTTAGGGCTACCCGGTTTTCCAAGACCGCACATCCGGGACACCCGAGAGTCAGGCAGAGGCCCCGCCCACCGAGGGGGCGGGGCTACGGACGCCGGGCTCGGTCCTTCGGGCCTGCGCGCCGGGGGTTGGGCCTGCGCGGCGCGCGGCCTGGACGTGACGGAGCGCGGGGCGGGCTCCAGCCATGGCTGACGACGACCGGACACCTCAGGTCCGCGCGCTGCTGCAGCAGTACCTGCACTCCTGGCTACAGGTTCACCAAGCCGAGGTAGACCCCGCGGACCAGTGGGTGGAGGTATCGCCAACCTGGCGGTCCTCGTCAGCCCCCGGCGTGCAGGGATGGTTCTTCCTGCTTTGTGTCCGTGACTCGTCCCCGTCCCCCTCGCGTCTCAGTGACACGTCCCCCTTCAGTGTCCCTCTGGGCCAAGCGGGCAGGCCGGCTGGCGCCGGGCCAGACATCCCGCGAAGCCGCCCGCCGCCGCCGCACACGCCGGCCTGCCCGGCTTCGATTGTCTGGTCGGCCCGGCACCACGGTTCCCAGCGCCAGCCCTAGGCCCCGCGGCGTGTCTCGCCGCCTGGGGGCCCCGCGGGGATGTGAACCTCTTCTCGCCGCCTGCCCACCCGAGCTCCGTAGACTTGAGGCCTGACTGTCGCAGACCCTTGCAACTCGCGGCCTTGCTGGCCTGTAGAGGTCAGGTTTGCTGCAGGGGTGCGAGAACTGCTTTGACTGGTGCCCCGGGTCGCCTCGAATCCCCCCTTAGGTTGACTGTAGCTTGGTCTTGGCGTGGAGATGAGATCTCCCAAGAAACAACTCTCTTTCAAGAAGCTCTCTTAAAAACTTGACTTGTTTCCAACTGATAAACAAAGACCATTACTTTCATAATACTGTTGCTTTGTTATCGAACACATTTCCTGCAAAGAATTTTAAGAATTGACGTCGAGTTGCCTCTGCTTGCATACAGACTTGCTTTTAAGACAGCCTGCCGCCTACTCCATACAAAAGCAGATTTTTAAGACAGCCTGCCGCCTACTCCATACAAAAGCAAATGAAATGTTCTTTAATGCCTCTGACATATTTTTGCAGTATTTTGAAATGGAAGAAAAAAAATTCATAATCAAGACTTTTGGAGGTATTCAAACTTTAATGTAGCAAAATCTTTTTTTTTTTTTAATCATCATCTGCAAAAACAGCTCTCTTGAGGCACCACAAAATCTTACTCTTTTTTTTTTTGCTGAATTGGGTCCCAGATCTAACATTACTTAGCACAATCCTAGTTAATATTTTGAATACTACTCATGTGTGGGTGATTCCTATTAAATCAGAATCTTACCCTGTGCTAATTTGGAAATATAAGCATAAAAAATTCCTGTATTCTCACCTTCCCCTTTTCTCCGAAATTTATTTTCCTTATTTCTAATTTTTGTTAGGCCTTTTCGTTGAGGTCTTGATTTATCTTCCATATTTGAAATATTATTCTTTTTATATTTCCTATCCTATCTAAATAATTACCTATTTTTATAGTTGCCTCCTGACACTATAAATTCCAAACCATTAATCATTTCGTTTCCTTCCATGCTGCTTTAGCTTCTTTATGTTCTTCCTGCCACATCTCCTTATACAGAGTCACAGATATTTTATTACAGCCTTCCAAACTATCAGTTTGTGTTTATAAACTTTAAAAGCTGTTTTTAAAGGCTTTCTCTTTCACGCCTTCACACCACTAATTTTGTCTAAAGAGCTGACAAGTGATTTAGATGGTGAGAAAATATAAATTCTTTCCACTCTCTTATGCCTTCTCTATCGTGTTCTGTTATTAAAAAGTTTTTGTTATTTTAGTTACAGTGTTTGAATTGTCAAAAGATTTGAAGGTTACTTTCTTTACTTGTTCACTTAGAACTTTGCTATCACCGATTAATGTTTTTCTTTCTGGGAAGTGAATTTTTAAAATTATATTGAGAATTATCTGCACTTTCCTCTATATTTGTAATGTTTTATACAAAAGCTACAAGGAAAGTGGTCTTGACTTAAAGACAGGACTCTGTAGGTCATAAATGAAAAGAAAATCTCTTAATGAGGAGCTACTGTGGCTAACTGGAAAGAAGAAATGTCTATTTCTGCAAATAGTTTTTAAAAAGCACTTAATTCTGACATTGCAAGTGTCCGAATATGAATATGCTTCAGATTTTGGCTCATGCTGAAAACAATACCAGTGGAGAGGCCTACGACTGTAGTGCAGACAGCTGTTATCATTCAACTTGCCAGTTCCTTACTATGGTATGTATTGGAGGCCTTTGCCTAATGTTTCAGTAGCATAATAGCACTTTTTTAAAATGACTTTTTTCCAGGTAAGTCAAGTGTGAGTGCAGAGTTGCATTTACGTTTACATAGAGAACTATTTGGATGACACTTGAAGAGTCTGGAAAATATAGGTATTAATGCAATCAGCAACAGATAAATTGAGTTCCCTGTCATGTACAAAACAGTCTGTAAAGTGCTTTGGAAATTAAAATGTGAAGTAAATGGTGCCTCTGCCCTTAAATTTATTTTTACATACTCAATTAACAACCATTTATGTAGCACTTACTATGAACCAGGCACTGTTTTAAGCACTTTACCAATATTAACTCACTTAATCTTAATAGCTCCAGCAGTCAATGAGGTTAATGTGTAGAATCAAAAACCTGATGATTCACTCATCAGAATCGAAATCATTTAGTGTCTTTATTCTATATAGTCTCCTAAAAGAGCTAAGGAATAAATATCCAAGTCATTATGTAAAATAAACAAGTTTTGTATTTCTGATAACAACCAACCATTTAGTGTAGAACTTACCATCATAAATGTAATTTCTAAGGTTGAATCGTGCTTATTTAAAGCATTAATAACAACAAAAAATGAGTGTACAGTTTCCTGGAGTTTATAAAAATAGAATCAGTCTCTTATTTTCATTACCTGAAAGTAAATGGATTAGGGAGAATAAAAAGTGATGATGTCAAATGACATCAGTCACACTGTTGCTTATATCCATCAGCTATATCTGGTATAATGTGAATTCATTTGGTATTGAATAAATGGGTCCCCGCAAACTGAGAAAGAGGCTAGTTGACAGTCCTAATAATTTTGATTAGAAGTAAATGTTTGAAGGCATAACTTGTCACTGCTCTTGGCTATACTTTAAACTTAATTTTGGAATAAATAATAACTGAGGTGATTGAAACTTTAAGAATATTTTCTCACATATTTAAGAAAGCAAATTTATTATGAAACTTACTTCTCTTTGCTTTTAACCTCTGTGTAACAGTTGTGAATTGTATTCATTTAGCTCTAATCTGAGTTTACTTTGGTGATTTCTCATAGGTTCAGAGAGGATTAGTGATCTACGTGTGCTTTTTCAAGGGAGCTGATAAAGAACTTCTTCACAAAATGGGTTCGTGTTTGATTGGGGTTTTTTGTTTTCTTTTTTTAAGTATGAGGAAAAAACAGCAGTAGACAAATGAACCAGAAGGGGCAAGAAACACAATCTTTTTTTTCCCTTTTATTTTTTAGTTAACATGTAATGTACAGATTTATGGGTTACAGGGTGATATTTCAGTATATGTAAGCAATGTATAATGATCAAATCAGAGTAATTGGCATATTTATCACTTCAAAAGTGTATCCGTTTTCTGTTGTGGACATTTAAAATCCTCTCTTCTAGCTTTTTGAAAATATACAATAAATTATAGCTAACCATATTCACTGTACAGTGCAGCAGAACACCAGAACTCATTCTTCCTATCTAGCTGTAATTTTGTATCTGTTAACCAATCTCCATTCTAAGAAGCACAGTCTTAAATTGTGCTGATACATAAATTATTAACTACTTAATTCCGTCTGGTGTTGGCTTTAGCTACTTGCCTATTTCAAAGTTTAAAGTAAGCAAGTATGGTAGAATTATTTTAAAACATCTGTAGCATTTTATAGATTGATTTAGAAGAGTGTACACACATACACACAGTACACTTCAGCCAAGAATACAGAAGCTTGTTGGAAGCAGGGTGGCTACATGAGAAGAAACAGATGCTGCATTTCTTAATATAGTTTCCCTTAGCCCCCCTGAGTCCCTAACAGAAGCAGTAGATGGCATTGTATGTACAAAGTATGGGTCCTGTCAAACCTGGACAACTCAAACTTACATCAATATTTTGGAAGAATTTGTACTGACCATTTGTGCACTTCCTTGTAGAAAATATGTATAAATTTAAGGTTCTCTTGGTTCTTGAACCAAACTCCGTGTCATCACAGCCACACCTCCTGCAAAGACATGGAAAGCAGAGTCATTATTCAGGGATCGCTGAACAATAATTTGCCTGCAGCTTTCTAGTGTCCTGGACAGACCAAACACTGTATATTCTTTGTGATAATTTTATAGGTTCACATATACCCAATCAAATCACGTTCCATCTCAAGGCAGAAGTTAAGAGAAAAAAAAATGGAGCTATCCCTAAGGTTGGGGACAAGTTATATTCTCCTTTTTAGTAAAGGATAGCACCCATTTGTTGGATTGATAAGAAATACAATTTATACAAATGGGAGTTGAAGCTTAACGAAATTAACCTAAAAGAGCTTCAAGGGCAAATAGGCCAATAAGTAATAGCTTGGACAGTAAAGCTGCTAGAGGGAGTTTTATGCTGATATATCAAACACATTGGACAACTTTGTCTCAAAGGATTAAAACTAGACTTAAGAAGGGACTATGATAGATGAGACTGGAAAGCCAATAACTGTAATAGTTTGAAATTTGAATCCAGCAGATAATAAGGAGGCTTCGACAGGTTTATGAAGATAATGTAATGAGGGCTCCTATTATAGAGGATAATTTGTCACGTCTCACTGCTGCAGTGTTAAACATTTTGTCCACTTTCCTAAGTTAATATTTTGCCTCGCTAATATCTTCATTGGCCATAAAAAATACAATAGAAATCTTCAAAAACAGGAAGAAAACTTTTGACATTCTGGCTTAAAATTGACTTCCTAAAGTTGTCTCATAGAGTCTAGATGGGTCTTAGTCATAATAGGATGAAATGAGCCCACCAAATCCAAGCTGCATGTTTTATAGCATTTAAATTCTGTGTGTTTCCATGTATGTCTTTGTGAGTTCACTTTAAATATATGCATAAGATTGTGAACCGCCAGGCTCGGTGGCTCAGCCTGTAATCCCACGCCTTTGGGAGGCTGAGGTGAGTGGATTGCCTGAACCCGCGGGTTCGAGACCCGCCTGGGCAACTTGGCGAGACCTCATCTCTATCAAAAAATCAGCCGGGCATGGTAGCGCGCGCCTGTAATTCCAGCTACTTGGAAGGCTGAGTGGAAGGATCGCCGGAGCCCTGCAGGTTGAGGCTGCGGTGGCCGGGAGCGGCCACTGCACTCCAGTCTGGGTGACAGAGTGAGACTCCAACTCAAAAAAAAGAAAAAAAGATTGTGGTGAACTAAAAACACTGAGGAGGTCCACCTTAACTCTTTTAGTGAGTTGTCTAACACAGAGCTTTAATAGATCGTGATTCTTGGTAAAGGAGTATATGACTCTAAGATTGACATTTTGTTGGTTTGAGTTTTAGGCAAAATAAGCCCATCTATTATTAATAGTGTTCGCTTGTATTTCCCTCTATTCCAGTAGGCAAAGTAAGTCAATGTGGTGGGATTCTCTTAAATCCCACCTCATACTTATTACAGGGACTCAGATATTTCTAATCAAATCACATATCCCTTTGGGAATGTAACAACATAGAAATGTTAGAATCTTTCTCTTATTCATTTTCAGTATTACTGGACTGAGGTCCAGGAACCTGTCAAAACTTCCCATCATGTCGTTAGAGATTCATGATTGATAACCTGTCTTAGGATCTTCAAGTTTCCAATGAGCCATTAATTTACTATCTCATTTTAATTCTCCCTACTGGTATTTGCATTTGTATTTATCTCCATACTGATACTTTTATACTAGTAGCATTAACTGAATTCACAGTTACAGCCAGTAGAGGGAGATATGTGGAAGTATTAGTTAGATAGTGATTTCCATTGGAATAACGTGCTCTAGAGTGTTAAATTTCCTTAGATGCTGTCAATAAAGACTGTTGCTATAGCAAAGTCTTATTTGCAATGGAGAAAATGATATATTTTAAAATAAATGTTAGCTAAGTGATTATTGATGATTCTTACTGCATAGCTTCGGAATTGATTTGTGTGCTCACTTTGGCAGGTTGTTTTGTTTTATTTTGTTTTTTTGTGAGTTGGAGTCACACTCTGTTGCTCAGACTGGAGTGCAGTGGCATGCTCATGGCCACCGTAGCCTCTATCTGCTGGGCTTTGGTGATCCTTCTGCCTCAACCTTCCAAGTAGCTGGAACTACAGGCACGTGCCACCATGCCCTGCTAATTTTTTTTTTTTTTTTTTGAGTTGGAGTCTCACTCCGTCACCCAGACTGGAGTGCAGTGGCCGTTCCCGGCCACCGCAGCCTCGACCTGCTGGGCTCCAGCGATCCTTCTGCCTCAGCCTTCCAAGTAGCCGGAACTACAGACATGCGCTACCAAGCCCGGCTGATTTTTTGATTTATTGTAGAGATGAGATCTTGCTGCCCAGGCGGGTCTCAAACCCATGGGCTCAAGCAATCCACTCACCTCAGCCTCCCAAAGGTGTGGGATTACAGGCTGAGCCACCGAGCCCGGCTTAATTTTTTTTATTTATTGTAGAGATGAGTTCTCTCCAAGTTGCCCAGGCTGGTCTCGAGCCCCTGGGCACAGGCAATCCTCTCACCTGGGCCCCCAAACTGCTGGGATTATAGGCATGAGCCACCGTGCCCGGCCAGCAGGTTTTTACCAGATTAATTCCAGGATTTGTAGAGTGGGGCAACCATACTGAAGTGTTATTCATATTTACTATATACTCTCTAATAACTGAAACCATTACTACCCCAACAGAAAGCATGCCTTTTGGAGCCTCATTTTTGGGCAGGAGCTTGTATGGACTATTCTACCATTTGCCCTCTCAGCACTGTTCTCTGCAAGCAGAAGTTGTTTATACCTTTATAAAGGTCAGGAGACTTTATATTAGACACTTACTTTGCTTATTTTTTTATGGTGGTTTTAACACTCCTTAGCTATAAATCTCAGTGCTATAAAAATAACACCACCATGTTTCCTTATAATGTATATGAAGAAGTACCCGATAGCTCTATATCTTTTTATTTACTTTTTCAGTTGTAACAATGCAACAATGCATTTCTGGTGATTCTTGCTTTCACCTTTACTCTTCTCCCATGGATTATATTTGTAAAGTACATTAAGGTTATTAAACTACAGTCAATTGGTTTATAATGGAATCAAACCAATAAACTTTGTCTCAGCTTAAAATGCTTGGCAACTAAGTTTAAAATAATAAGTTCACTTAAAAAAATTATTTCATGTAAAAACTGATTATTTGCTTTATTTTTAATTTTATTTATTTATTTTTGTTTTAAAGATGTGGGGTACAATTTAGGATTACATATACAAGTGGTCATCTTACAGGTAAAGTTTGGGCCTTCCTTTGGTCGCCCCTTTGCCTGGTTTGAGATCAGGTACCCTTATTGATGTTGTCTCCCCCCACCCCCCAACCTCCTCCCCAGCAGTATCCTGCTACTGCCAATCCCTTTCTTTTAGTATTATGGTAAATGTTCAGGGTCTACTTATGAGTGAGAACATGTGGAAGTACACTAAAATTTTTATTTACTGTTCTGTTATAAAGCAGAATTTGGTTTGAGGAGGATTTATTATTCTTCCAGTGAGATTTGTTTATGAAAATATAAGGAGCCGGGCTCGGTGGCTCAGCCTGTAATCCCGTGCCTTTGGAGGCTGAGATGAGTGGATTGCCTGAGCCCCCCGGGTTCAAGACCCGCCTGGGCAGGGAGACCTCATCTCTACAATAAATCAAAAAATCAGCCGGGCGTGGTAGCGCATGCCTGTAACTCCGGCTACTTGGAAGGCTGAGGTGGAAGGATCGCCGGAGCCCAGCAGGTCAAGGCTGCAGTGGCCGGAAGTGGCCACTGCACTCCAGTCTGGGCGACAGAGTGAGACTCCAACTCAAAAAAAAAGAAAGAAAGAAAATATAAGGAACAAGGACACACAGTCTTTTCATGTAGTTCCCCAAGGCAACAATATTTGAGATTCCAGTATACAGGTAATTCTTTAGACCTTTCTGGATGGACGTATTGTTCAATGATCTTAACTGCCAAGTCAGACTTAAAATATCTTGCCATTTTCTGCATGAAATTTGCCTTATTTTTCATGCTTACGTTATTTAGCTTAGTGAAGCAAGTTTTCACCTCTAAATAGAGACTTTGGGGTAGAAGTATGAGCTGACAAAGTTTTAAATGTGAGATTTGCTGACTAACTAAAAAATTGATGGTTTTCTTTGTTTTTGACTTCAAAATGTTTTGCCTTTCTTCCCCACCCAGTTAATACACTGTTAAATGTGAAATTAAATGAAACAGAAAATGGCAAGCATGTTTCTATACTGGATTTGCCTGGTGACATTCTTATCATCCCTCAAGCCACCCTTGGTGGGAGAGTAAAAGGAAGAAACATGCAGTATCACTCTAACTCTGGAAAAGAAGAAGGGTTAGAACTTTATTCTCAATTTGTGACTTTATGTGAAAAAGAATTAGCTGCTAACAGCAAGTATGCTGAAGCTGGGGTTGTAGTGGAACATGGCACTTATGGGAACAGACAGGTGTTAAAGCTGGACACCAATGGACCATACACATTTAATTGAGTTTTGAAAATTATAAAATAGTTTCTACAGCTGTTTTCTGAACCAAAATGATCTGAACTATAATTAGAGTTTGTTCCTTTTCATCCTGAATACACTAATCTGCAGTATTTTTAGACAAAATCCTGGTTCCTTACATAACTCTGCAACCTGCCAACTGAATGACATTGCCAAGTCACCTGAACTCTGGATCTCAGTCACCTTTTTTCCTACTTTCCTCTGCCTTTCCTCTCGAAAATCTGAAAAATATTGTCCATTCACTTCATAGTCATTAAGGAATTGTATTTAAAGGTTTACATATATTTTAAGTATTTTGCAGTGAAGAAATTTGTGCAATCAAGAAAAATACATTTCTCATACCTTCAAATTTGCATAGTATGTAATAAAAATAACTTTGTATTAAAATTTAGTAAAATTCAGTAAATTAAGTAATTTAGTAAATTTAGTAAAGTTACAAACCAATTGTAACTTTATCAGTTTTGTTTTACTATTGTGCATATTTTGAATGAAAGAATGTAATCCATCATTCCTTTTAATAGTATCTATGAAAATGTAATATAGAAGTGTTATTGTTATTATATTACTTTCCAAGGACATCCAAATGCTTTACATTATTTTAAGACTCTTGAGCTGATATGAAAACAAGGTATAGGGGTTTAAAAGCTGTTTTTATTAAACATACCTATACAGATAGGTTAATGTTCCGTTTCTCAATTTTTACTAAAGCCATGTATGTCTCATGTTCTGTCTTTGGTTTTTAAGGAATTGTTTCATGAAATTACTGTTCATAAGTTTTTTAGGAAGCTCCTTCCCTGTTGAATTAGATTGCTATAAAAGGAAGAAAAGGGACACTTTCTACAAGAATAGTTTAAAAACAAATGTACTTATTTATTTTAATATTTTCTGCTTGATGATTTGGAGCCAGCATCAGTTTTTCTGTCAGTTTATGGTATGGACTGGATATTTGTGCCCCTCCCCCAAATGTATATGCTGAAGCCCTTATCCTCAATGTAATGGTATTTGGAGATAGGGCCTTTGGGAGGTTATTATGGCCATATGAAGTCATGAGGACAGAGCCCTTATGATGTGATTAGTGCCCTTAAAAAGAGGCTAGCCGGGCTCGGTGGCTCAGCCTGTAATCCCGCACCTTTGGGAGGCTGAGGTGAGTGGATTGCCTGAACCCACGGGTTCGAGACCTGCCTGGGCAGCGAGACCTCATCTCTACAGTAAATCAAAAAATCAGCTGGACGTGGTAGCGCATGCCTGTAATTCTGGCTATTCAGAAGGCTGAGGCGGAAGGATCGCCGGAGCCCAGCAGGCGAGTCTGCGGTGGCCGGGAGCGGCCACTGCACTCCAGTCTGGGCGACCAAGTGAGACTCCAACTCAAAAAAAAAAAAAGAGGCACAGGCTGAGTATGGTAGCTCACGCCTCTAATCCCAGCACTTTGGGAGGTGGAGGCAAGAGTATTGCCTGAGCCCAGGGGTTTGAGACCAGCCTGGGCAACTTGGTGAGACCTCGCCTCTGCAATAAATCAAAAAATTAACCAGGCATGGTGGTGCATGCCTGTCTTTCCAGCTACTTGGAAGGCTGAGGTGGAAGGATCACCTGAGCTCAGCAGGTTGAGGTTGTGGTGGCCGTGAGTGTGCCACTGTACTCCCGCCTGAGTGACAGTGAAACTCCAACTCAAAAAAAAAAAAAATTAAAAGACACCAGAGAGCTTGTTCTCTCTCCCTCCACCAACGTCCCACCTGAGGACACAGCAAGAAGATGTCTGTCTACCAGCCAAGAAGAGAGTCATCACCAGGAGTTGACCATGCTGACACCTTGATCTTGAACATCTAGCCTCAAGAACTGTGAGAAAGTAAATTCCTGTTGTTCAAGCTACCCACTCTTTGGTATTTTGTTATGGCAGCCCACGCTTACAAAGATAGTGATATAAGATAGACTGGTAGTAGGGTAAATGTTTTAAAGGCAAGAGTGGAAGGTAATACAGGAAATTGAAAGGATAATAAGTCAATAAGAGATAATATTCAGTTTCTGCGAACTCCTCTGACATGGGATTTTGAAGGGTGTTTTTTAAGAGAGAAAACCAAATAATATTTCGAATTACCAAATAGGTGAAGAAATTAGCTTAAATAATCATCCTAAGTAGCTGCTGAAAATTCCTTTGTGTCTTATAATTTCTTTAGGTCTATGTTCCTAAATTTTTTATTATCACAAACAAAATCCTATTTCCTCTATACCCTTCCTGTACTATTCTATTTTGAAACTTGAGAATCAATAACTGGCTTGATAATGAGCTCACTGTCCTTAACGTTTACTGTATTGATTTGTGACACACTTATTGAAATGTAATAAACTATTCATAAACTTGCAAACTCCAGTGGTCGCAAAGCTTCTTCAGAAAGGTGTGCATGTTTTTCAAAAAGATTATGTTACCTATTTAAGATCATTTTGATTTTACATCTAAGTGAAATGCTGACTCACAGCCCTAGATTGCTGTTTTATATTTCAAGCAATCCTCCTTTTAAAATGTGTTTGAGGTACTTGTGGAGAAGAGCACTTTCAATACATGAAGGGTTATTAAGCAAAGGTGATGGCCAAGTTTGCATAATTTCTAGGGAGACTACAACAAGGGAAAGGTAAGAGTAATAATGGATATGAAAATAACTACACATTGGCTTTCTGTAGCTCTTCTGGCCTAAGGTCCTCAAAAAAACTTTCAATAGATATTTTATCTTCACAGTATATGTAAAATGAGGATAGCACTGTGCAAAGATAATACTTAATAATATTCCCAAGGTCACACAACAGGAAGGAATAATTTTTATCATCTCGACTTTATTGCAGTGGGTCATTCAAAATTGAAATTGATTTTGATAAAGGCTTAACATCTCTCCGTGTCTATCACTTGAGAAAGAATAGCCAGTAAGTTGGTTTACTTTTTACTAGGTGCAGGTAGGGTTGCACTTAATGTAGGTGTCTTATTTTATCTCAACTTAGAAACCTGGAACTAATTATAGAAAACACTTGTATAAGACACAATGGATATGATTTTAATATATAAAGGAAAATCAAATACACTTTGCCATCCCTTTATTCAAGTCAAAAGAGGGCATGCCATTTATGAATAATACCTGTACTAATGATTGTTGACTCCATAATTAATTTATCAAATATCAGTATCAAATACTGTAGAATCCTATGCCACTTGTTTTAGATAATAAGAACTTACATAGGTGTTATAAGAGAACAATGTAATGTCAGATTTTTACTGTCTGTGATTAACATTGTAGAGGACCTGAATTATGTTATAGCTGAATATATAGCCAAAAAAAAAAAACCTGCCACAATGCAACTCCAATGTATTTAGAAGTGTTTCATGCCAGGCATGGTGGCTCACGCCTATAATCCCAGCACTTTGGGAGGTGAAAGTGAGAAGATTGCCTGAACCCAGAGGTTCGAGACCAGCCTGGGCAACTTGGTGAGACTTCATCTCTACAATAAATCAAAAAATAAGCCTGGCATGATGGCCCATGCCTGTAGTTCCAGCTACTTGGAAGACTGAGGTAGAAGGATTGCCTGAGCCCAGCAGGTTGAGACTGCAGTGACCATGAGTGTCTCACTCCACTCCAGTCTGGGAGACTGACCAACTCAAAAAAAAAAAGTGTTTCTCCTATTAATTTATTGGAATAAGACTAGTTTCTGAAAGGGGAGAACTAGAAAAGTAACATTTTCATTTTGAAGCCACTCCTTGGTGATGACTTTAAAAATTTTATCGTCTCCTAATTATTCTCCCTACCTCCTGTTTCTCCTATGTCTAATCCTTTTCTGCAGACCATCTCCAAGGTAATGTTCCTAGAACATGTCTTTCTCTGTGATATTCTACTGCTTAGAAACTTTTATAACTCCTCTTTATCTACAGGACAAAGTCTTCTGAGGTTGGCATCAACGCTTTCCATATTCCTTAGGAGTGAGTAAAATCACTCAGGGAGAACTGTAGAGAACTAAAGTCAGAATCTTAAGAAATAGCTTGTAAAGAAAGGGCATGGTATGAGGGGCCGGAGGAAACCATGAGATTTCAGAGTGGCATTTAAGCAAAGATACGAGGGATGCACACACACAAAACAATTATTTTTGGGAACGGGATTATTTTGTAATACAGGCTTCCCCGCAAGGTAAGTCTAGGAACCCATTGGCATCAGTATACCAGCTAGCATTGTTGTGAGAGACTGCTTTCGGCTTCAGTGAATTTTTTTTTTGGAGATTGTTTCAACGCATTTGCCTTTTCATGGTGGGTGATTTTCAAGTGCACTGAGTGTGCTTGCCAAGTGTTCGTTTTTTGACCAAAAACGGCATGACTCCCTTGTCCCACCCTCCCTATTCAACCTATCTCACCCCAAGCAATTTTTTGTTGGTTTCCCTGATGAAAAAAGTCCTCAAAGGGAACCGTTTTGCTAATGTGGAAGAAGTGAAAAAATAACAGAAGTACTAAAAGGCATCAAAATGTATGAGTTTCAAAACTCTTAAGCCATGGAAAAAGTGTCTCAATAGGGGTGGTGTATTGCATCAAATGAAGAGTACTTTGTAGGTGACTGAAGTTTAAACACGCAAGTTTGACACTCAGCTTTCCCATAGACTGTGTATGTTACTCTATGGGAAATGTATAAGTAAATTCTGGGTATTTTTGAGTCCTCATATTTTCTTTTTTTTTCTTTGAGTTGGAGTCTCACTCTGTCGCCCAGACTGGAGTGCAGTGGCCGCTCCCGGCCACTGCAGCCTCGACCTGCCGGGCTCCGGCGATCCTTCCGCCTCAGCCTTCTCAGTAGCCGGAACTACAGGCACGCGCTACCACGCCCTGCTGATTTTTTTATTTTATTGTAGAGATGAGGTCTTGCCTGCCCAGGCAGGTCTCGAACCCGCGGGCTTGGCAATCCACTCACCTCAGCTTCCCAAAGGCGTGGCAGTACAGGCTGAGCCACCAAGCCCAGCTTGAGTCTTCATATTTTCAAGATGTAAACAGTGACGAAGTCGGTGCTGAAGAAAAATTAGTTGACACAAGGGCTGAGGAGAGACCACTGGGCCTACCAGTTGGGTGTTTCCAGAGCCTATGGGGTATTTACAATAATTAATAGTAGGCATTATTAATCTTTTGATCTTTTGTCCTGTGGCAGAGTGTCTCAAAGTGTGTCAGTGTACCAGAATCACCTGTGGAGCCTGTTAAAATGTAGTTTTCTGGTACGATCCAAAACATACTAAATCATATTCTCAGGAGTCCAGATCTGTCTAGTACCAGTCTTCCCCCAGGTGATCCTTGTGTACACTGGAATTTCAGAACCTCTGTTATTGAGAATTCTAAGAAAAGAATGATTCATTTTTCTTTTTTTTTTTTTTGAGTTGGAGTCTCACTCTGTCACCCAGACTGGAGTGCAGTGGCCGCTCCTGGCCACCGCAGCCTTGACCTGCTGGGGGCTCCGGCGATCCTTCCACCTCGGCCTTCCAAGTAGCTGGTACTACAGGCACGTGCTATCACACCTGGCTTATTGATTGATTGATTGATTGATTGTAGAGACAAGGGCTCACCAAGTTGTCCAGGCTGGTCTCAAACCCCTGAACTCAGGCAATCCTCTCACCTCGGCCTTCCAAAGTGCTGGGATTACAGACTTGAGCCACCACACCCAGCCATACTACTCTTGATACTTGTGATGTCTTTATGAGATTGAGTACTTTGTCTTTAATTTTTTAGTATATGTCTTGCCTACAAAAGTATAAGTAATATTGGGCAGAGACCGTATAATGATGGGCAGGCATAGTGCAGTATAAACTTTTTATCTCCCACAGTACTTCCATAGTGCTGTACCTGTTGTCTATATTTAGTAATTCTCAGTAGATATTACACCACTACTTCACACAGGCTTCTTTGTTGTTAAGGACTAAAGAGATGATGGAGGTGCAAGAAACAAGTTTAAAACAGCTATACTTTGCATTAATACAATAGATAACACCAGAAAAGTTGGAGATACATTTTCTTAAGGTTCACTCTATAGAATCTTTCTAATATAGAATGACTATGTAAGAGCTCTGTGCCTAAAAAAGTGTACTAAAAGCAAATTTCTCTTATACAGAAAGGAAAAACTATTTCCTTAAGAAAACGTATCTTTGACTTTCATAAAACTTTTTGTGAAACAAATAGTGTCTTAATTTGTTTACAAATATGAATTTTGATGGCAACAAGCTTTTTTAAAACCCCTCTATAATCACAAAATGAAGCAGTTCTGTGGAATACATAACAAATAGCCAACTTTGAGATAAATATGATCTTGTTTTGTTTTACTGTATTTTTCCGTATGAGTGAATTCATTCCACTGGGTTAGTCAGCATTTTTCTCTTAAGAAGCTTAATAGAATGTGACCTATTACATCAGTCCTTTATCTGAATGTGAAAAGAATTTATGTAGAGAACACACCACACCCTGTGTAACAGTATTTGAGAACCATTAGCTGTTACTGCTATAAGCATTTGGGGTTGGGAAAGTAATTGTGGGCTTTGTTTTGAGGGGAAGGTATGGAGTTTTTTAAGGGAACATCTGACCATATTAGCAAAAATGTAATCCTTAGCTCCAACTTTGAGATATTGTTTACTTAAGTTTTGTACTCATTTAGACTGAGGCACACTCTATTCCTGACATTTTTTTAATTTACTTTTTATCCCCAAGGATAAAAAACATGATCATCTTCAAAGTTTACTTTGCTCAGTGCCTGGATTATATTTTCACCTGATTACAATCTTGTAGTCCTCAAGGTTTTTATTTCATTTCATTGTATACATTCTTGCCTTTCCTTTTTTTTTTTTTTTTTTTTTGAGTTGGAGTCTCACTCTGTCACCCAGACTGGAGTACAGTGGCCGCCACCTCAGCCTTCCAAGTAGCTGGAACTACAAGCGCGTGCTACCATGCCCAGCTGATTTTTTATTTATTGTAGAGATGAGGTCTGACCAAGTTGCCCAGGCAGGTCCCAAACCCGCGGGCTCAGGCAATCCACTCACCTCAGCCTCCCAAGGCGCGGGATTACAGGCTGAGCAACCGAGCCCGGCTCATTCTTGCCTTTTCTAACCCAAATGTTGAAAGTGTTCTTCCAACATTTGCTTAACATTCCATCACGGATAGTTGCTCTCCAGTTAAAGGTTATAGTCTTTAGTATCTGCAGGTCAGCAGTGGAGCTGGAGGCTGTGTGAAATAGTTTAAAATAATACCACTAGCCCCAAAGAATTTACTGTCTAGTAGGGGACATGTTAGACACAGATATGCACTATGTAGTATGTGGTCTATGATGTCTGGACGATGCTCTCAACTAGCTGTAGAATAGCAGTGTAAGGAGAAGACGCTTAATGGCTGGGGTCGTAAATTTCTGCTTTAAAAAAAGACAAGACAACTTGAGCCATCATTTGAAGAATGGGTGGAATTTCTATAGGTACAAGGGATGGGGGAGAATATGTCAAGGTTTATCTGGATTATTAATAGCTAATAACGTGCCATTGAAGTCTTTTTAAGAGAGAGTGACATAATTAAAACAGTTTTTCAGGAGGATTGACCTGGTAGTGGTACATAAGTATTGTAGAGAAAAGATAATTTGATAGCAGATTTTTTTGAGTAGTTCAGACATAAGGTGATTAGGGCTTGCTTAGACTGGTGGCCGCAAACATTGAAAGAACAAAATTGGAGATATTTGAATGGTGTTTTGAAGAAAAATACACTTCAGTGAAGCTCACTGGTTGTGGCAGGACTAAAGAAAAGTGAAGAATCAAAAATCACTCTAAAATTTCATATATGTGTTTACTAGAGAAGATGCATCCAGATTTTAATATGTTAAGTTTTGGGGCACCTGAAGGTTTATCCAAATAGAAATGTCATGCAGATTTGAGTCTTAAATACAAAAATGATAATTGAAGCTAAGATAAGATTTAATCATCCAGTCTTCACTGGGTGCCTACCATGGTCAGTGTAAATGAAGAGGCACACCAAAAAAGAAAAGGAACAGTTTCTATACTCATGAAGATTAAAACATAACTGGATGTTAACTAGAATACAGAAAAACTAGATATGCCAAAAGAAAGGTAAAAAGAGTACTGTGGAGGTTTGGAGATGGAAGATATTTCATTTGATTGGGGGCACTAACATCTAATATCACTTTGAAATTAAAATCTGTTAAAGATATGGCATAGCAAACAATAGAGGATTAAGCTCCAACCAAATTGGAAAAACAGGAGGAAAAAGAAAAATTGACAAAGGAAGGAAGAATCTGATAAGTGGGGAAAGTAGAGGTAAGTAGAAACACAAATGTCTTGGAATTTAAGGTTTCAAATATTGGGGAAATTAGTACAAACATACAGAATAGTTGAAAGCATTTTGTCGTCAGTAGTCATATGCCCAACACCCAGATTCCGCAATTGGCATCTTGCTGTGTCTGCTTTATTACATATCTACTGATTGGTCCCTTCCAAGAGTGAGGTTATTTTATTTGCCAGGGTTTAAAATTATTTCCTCTTCTTTTACCCTTGTTGGTTAGCTTTTCCTTTCGGGGGCCCATGTTGTGTGTGAACCTGCTGCATTTCACCAGAAAAGCCTCTCTACTCAGTGTATCTTTGTTTTTAAAGAAAGAACCGAAAGCATGGTCCACCAGAGATGATCCTTCCATGCTTCCAGTGAGATTAATTAATATCCCTGAACATCTGTGCCTGAGAACAGGAAGAGTCTATTTCTAAGTGACTCCATGGTTTGTCCAACTTTCCATTAATCTATCAAAGTGTGACCTGAGGAGCACCTGAGGCAAAGTTACTGGAGAAACTTGTTAAACATGCAAATTCCTGTGTCTCACCCCAGACCTACTGAAATAGAATTTTTGAGAAGAGCCCTGGAGCCTGCATTTTAACAGCCACTTTCCTCCCCACCAATAACTTTTACACAGACTGGCATTTAAGAACTGATTGTATGGTGGTGATATGTCTGAACCAAGAGTCAAGAAGCCTCTGTTTGAGTATCAGCTTTCCCATAGACTGTGTTACTCAGTCCCTCCAAGACACATCACACAGGGAGGAAATTGTATTTGATAAATTCTAAGACCCCTTTTAGCTCTACCACTTTGTGAACTATGAAAACGGCATCTTTTACATTGGAAGGAGATAGTTAGACTTTAATCAGATGAACTGAAAAAAAATTTAAGTTTTTTTTTCATTTAAATTAGTTTTTCTTTTAATTGAGTTATTCCTCAAAAAAATAACTACATTCTTCTTGTATCTCATGAGTTTTCATTTGGTTTTTAAAAGCTGAACCATAGAGTGAGTTTCAGGCATTTTACACAGCATTTTGCTACTTCATAGTTCCATGTTTCCTTGGTGATTCCAGTGTTCATAGTCTGCCAGGTCCACTTTGAGCCATTGCCACTCTGCATTCCTCGTCCATTGTTGATAATATCTTTTTTTCTTTTCCTCTTCCCTCTCCTCCCTCTCCCCTCTCTCCCGTCTTCCTAGAAAGTGACTTGTTTTCTCAGGGTACTGAATTGGCAGAAGTTACAGCAAGTATTAAAGCTCTGTTCACTAGTGAAAGAGAAAACTGTCTGATTGTTTTAAAGCTGTGATTAAATTTGTGTCCTCAATCATATTGTTGTTATGGCTTTTTTTCTTTTTCATTATAAACCTGGGCCTACTTTTCATTTCAAAATGATTTCAGAATATTGTTTAAAATGTTACTCAGTAGCCGGGCTTGGTAGCTCAGCCTGTTATCTCGTGTCTTGGGAGGCTGAAGTGAGTGGATTACCTGAGCCCGTGGGTTCGAGACCCACCTGGGCAACTTGGCAAGACCTCATCTCTACAGTAAATCAAAAAAATTAGCCGGATGTGGTAGCGCGCGCCTATAGTTCCAGCTACTTGGAAGGCTGAGGCGAAGGATTGCCGGAGCCCAGCAGATCGAGGCTGCAGTGGCCGGGAGCGTCCACTGCACTCCAATCTGGGCAACAGAGTGAGACTCCAACTCAACAAAAAAAAATGTTACTCAGTGTTCTTACTATCATCTCATAAATAATGCGTCCATATCTTCCAATAAAGTGTTTTTTTATATATAAATTTTAATCACTTAGCTAAATGTGAACTACTTTAGTCTCTTCAAAAGATATGATTCAAAGAGGAAACATTTTCATTAATTAATTTAATTTCTTAAATAATATGTGAACATCTTAAGCGCCAGTTTAGGTATGAGCAGGATTACAGTTTTTAAGATTTATGTGTTTTTCTTGATAGTCAACTCTAGTCAGAGTTTTACCATAATATCATTTTTATACATCTATACTATCAAAACCATAGTGCCAATATAGAACTGCACAGTTTTATCAACCATCTAATGTATGTATTTTCTTTTAGTTTAGGATGAAATATTCCCTAGCTTAAAATGATCATGTGAAGCAGAAAGTTTTATTATGAGAGAATTTTCCTTTTTCTTCACTGATATTATATTTTGTAATGACCAAGGGTAGTTCTTTTTCTTTTTTTTGGAAGTTTTTTTTTTTTTAAATTTCTTTATTTTTAATTTTGAAGTTGTGGGGTACAATTTAGGGTTAGGTATTCAAATGTTCATTATACAGGTACCCTTGTTGGTGAGGTGTTGTCGGGTGTGTGTGTGTGTGTGTGTGTGTGTGTGTGTGTGTGTGTGTGTGTGTGTGTTTTTGTGTGTGTGTGTGTGTTTCCTGCTTCCCCTGGCAGTTTACCACTACTGTCAATCCCTTTCTTATAGTATTATGAAAATTGTTCAAGGTCTACTTGTGAGTGAGAACATGTGGTACTCAGTTCTTTGTTTCTGTGATAGATCACTCAGCATTACAGATTCTAAGTCCATCCAAGTTGCTGTGAAGTTCATAATTTTGTCCTTCTTTATGGCTGCTTCTATCACGTATATGTACCACTTTTTTGTTGTTGTTTTTTGAGTTGGAATCTTATTCCGTCCCCCAGGCTGGAGTGCAGTGGCACGCTCACAGTCACCCCAGCGCCCTCCTGCTGGGCTCAGGCGATCCTTCCACCTCAGCCTTACAAGTGGCCGAAACTACAGGTGCTTGCTACCACACCCAGCTAATTTTTTGGTGTATTGTAGAGATGAAGTCTTGCCAAATTGCCCAGGCTGTTCTCAAAATCCTGGGCTCAGTCAGTCCTCTTATCTTGGCCTCCCAAAGTGCTGGGATTACAGGCGTGAGCCACCACATCCAGCATCCACATTTTTTTTATCCAGTCCTCTTTCGGTGGGCAGCACAGTTGGTTCTATGCTTTCTCAGTACCCTTGCTATCATCTCATAAATAATGTGTCCATATCTTCCAACAATGTGTGTCTTAAAAAAAAACAAATTCTCTGACCTGGTTTAGTGGCTCAGCCTGTAATCCCAGCACTTTGGGAGGCCAATGCTAGTGGATTGCCTGAGCCCACGGGTTCGAGACCAGCCTGGGCAACTTGGCGAGACCTTGTCTCTACAGTAAATCAAAAATTAGCCAGGCATGGTAGCGCATACCTGTAATTCCGGCTACTTGGAAGGCTGAGGCGGAAGGATCGCCAGAGCCCAGCAGGTCCAGGCTGTGGTGGCCGAGAGCAGCCACTGCCCTCCAGTCTGGACGATGGAGTGAGATTTCAACTAAAACAAAAATTCTCTTTTTTCCTCCCAGTGGTGGTATAAATTTGCTATTTGCTAAATTTTCTAAAAATTCTATTGGCATATTCTAATTTAGTGAGGTCTTATGACCAGAATAAAGTTTACTCAGTACACGGCCCACATATTTGTGTTTATCCTGAAATATGTGTGGAATCATAGTGATATATTTACTCCCATGTTTTCCTTTTTCCTTATATTTTTATTTAGAAACAAGAAAGATAAATTATGGAAATATTTCAATACTGGGTCACTGCTACTCCCAATGTGATAAATACTTGAGATTATTACCTTATTTAATCAGATACTTCAATTCGCTTGTGGTGAACAATGTCCAATCCACTGGCGGTCAAATTAGAAAGTACAGTAAAAACACCATTGGGATGGACAATCAGGAGGTCACATGAACATTATTGAGTGAAGGTCCCTTGGAATTACATGAGCCAAATATCTCGAAAATTGAATGGGACTTTTAAAAATATAGTAAAGCATAGACAACTCTTTCAGGGAGTTACGGATGAAGGGAAGGAAAAAGAACAATAGTGTGGTAGAAGGGCAGTGTTGAGGGTTTTTTTTTTTAAGATGCAGAAAATCTTAGCATACTTTTAGAGGAAGAAGTAGATAGGGAACTTGAAGAAACATGAGATGTAATGACTTATGGAGCAAAATTTCACATCAAAAACAACAGTAGAGGGATGTTGGGAAACTGAGTATCCTCTGAGGAAGGAGAAAAAGATGGCTGACTTTAGGATGAAAAGGAGAGCTCTGATGGAGTTCAGACATCATGCCATCTACTTTTGCTGTAAAACATATGACTTGATCTTCTGAGAGAGAAGAAAATGGCATGGAGTGGCGGCTTGAGGGCAGTAGTGAATATTTGACATAGCTACTATAGGAAATGGATAATTGAGCCAACTACTTGAGGCTAAATCATAAACAATGCAGTAAATTAGAACGCACGGTTATGCAACTCTCTTGGCAGTCCAAGAACAAATAGGAAAAAAGAAGATGGTTGGGTTGATCTACATTCAGGGACTGGCAGAAGAGATACAGTGTATTAAGGTCATGGAGTGGAAGGAATTGTGAGTGCTATTAAGAATGTAACTGGCGGGGCTCGGTGGCTCAGCCTCTAATCCCAGCACTTTGGGAGGCCGAGGTGAGTGGATCGCCTGAGTCTGCAGATTCGAGACCCGCCTGGGCAACTTGGTGAGACCTCATCTCTACAATAAATAAAAAAAATCAGCCAGGCGTGGTAGCATGTGCCTGTAATTCCGGCTACTCAGAAGGCTGAGGTGGAAGGATCGCCAGAGCCCAGCAGGTCGAGGCGGCCACCGCACTCCTGTCTGGGTGAGAGTGAGACTCCAACTCAAAAAAAAAAAAAAAAAAAAAAGAATGTAGCTGAAACAGTAGGTGTGGTATCTCACGACTGTAATTTGGAAGGCTGAGATGGGAAGATTGCTTGAGCCCAGGAGTTCAAGACTAGTCTAGGCAACATAGTGAGACCTTGTCTCTACAAAAAAATTTAAAAATTAGCAGGGTTTGATGGTGTGTGCCTGTAGCCCCAGCTACTTGGCAGGCTGAGGCAGAAGGCTTGCCTGAGCCCAGGTGGTCAAGGCTGCTGTGAGCTGTGGTCATGCCAATGTACTCCAGCCTGTGTGACAGAGTGAGACTCCAACTCAAAAAAAAAAAATTCTTTTCTAAATTTAAAAACCCTCATATAGAGCCTGGGAAATTTCAACTCCATTTCCTGGTCTTGAATAGGAATCCCTTCAACTCAAAGGGACCTGTTTAGTCAGAAAAGTTGGGTTTCCTTTATTGTAAAATGATCAAAGGGATGTTACGGAAAAGTGAGCAGTATAGGAAAGTATATTAAGAATAGAATGGTATATAGCTGGGCTCGGTGGCTCAGCCTATAATCCTGCGCCTTTGGGAGGCTGAGGTGAGTGGATTGTCTGAGCCCGTGGGTTCAAGACCCACCTGGGCAGCGAGACCTCATCTCTACAATAAATCAAAAAATCGCCCGGGCGTGGTAGCTCATGCCTGTAGTTCCAGCTACTCGGAAGGCTGAGGTGGAAGGATCGCCGGAGCCCAGCAGGTCGAGGCTGCGGTGGCTGGGAGCGGCCACTGCACTCCAGTCTGGGCGACAGAGTGAGACTCCAACTCAAAAAAATAAATAAATAAAAAGAATAGAATGGTGTTTTAGATGATAACATGGGGTTAGTAGAAGAATCAGCAAGGTGATTATGCAAAAAAGAAGAGAAAAAGTGACTAGAGAGACATATGAAGACAGGGTATTGAGAAGTACACAAAAGTTTCAAGGAGATGAGAAATAGAAAGGAATGTGAGTGGAATTATCATGCTAATTTTTAGCTGAATATTATTTGGGAGAGATAAAACATAAATTGAGAGATAGAAAGGGATATTAATACAGCAGAAACACTAATTATGGCTTAATATTGTATTGTTTAGGAAAAATAAAGTAAAAGATGATGAAACAAATAAAATGAAGCCACTAAATTTGGGGTTCATATTGTTTAGGAGAGGTGAAAGAAAATTGCAATGATCTGAAAGTTGTATGTAATACTAGTGTAGCCTCTCCTTTAAAGTTTGGATTTCAGGTTTAAACATTTTATTCTAGGGAAAACATATGGGCATCTTCTCTAAACCCAAGTTTCTCCAATTATTTCTCTTTCATAATACATAATTTCATAATACATTGAGTACCTTATCTTGCATGACCACATATTCATCCCTTTGTCCCTGCTTGATTATTTCTTTTGCTCTTTGTCTTTAATATATACTTCTTATACCATAAGATTCACTTCTTTAAAGTGTATAATTTAATGGTTTTTAATATATTTACAAGGCTGTACAGTATTGTTTTATTGTACTACATTGGAAAAAGGTTACGCATCACCACTGCCTAATTCTGAATCATTCTCATCAACTAAAAAACTCCTTTACCCCTTAAAGTCACTTTCCATTTCCTCCCTACCTCCAGCCTCTAACAACCATTAAACTAGTTTTGGTTTTTATTGATTTGACTATTCTGGACATTTTCTATAAGTGGAATCATACAATATTTGACTTTTTGTGTCTGACTTCTTTCACTTAGCATGATGTTTCCAAGGTTCATACATGTTGCATGTATCAGAATTACGTTTTCTTTTTTAAAATAACTAAATGACATTCCATTGTGTAGATATACCATCCATATTTTGTTTACCTGTCTAGCAGTCAATACAGGCATACCTTGGAGATATTGTGGGTTCAGTTCTAGGCCATTGAGATAAAGTGAGTGACACATTTTTTTTTTCTTTTTTTGTGAGTCGGAGTCTCACTTTGTCTCCCAGGCTGGAGAGCAGTGTCACCTTCAAGACCATCTCAACCTCAACCTGCTGGGCCCAGGCAATCCTTGCACTTCAGCCTTCCAAATAGCTGGAATCACAGGTGCAAGCCACCATGTCCAGCTAATTTTTTGATTTATTGTAGAGATGAGGCCTTGCCTAGTTGCCCAGGTGGGTTGTAAACCCCTGGGCTCAGGCAATCCTCTCGCCTCTGCCTCCCAAAGTGCTGGGATTACAGGTGTGAGCCACTGTGCCCAGCTAGTCACACACATTTTTTTGTGTCCCGGTGCATATAAAGATTATGTTTATGCTATGTTGTTGTCTCTTAAGTCTGTAATAGATTATGTCAAAAAACAATGTATATACCTTAATTTTAAAATACTTTATTAGTTTAAAAAATGCTAACAATCAGGCTGGGCTCGGTGGCTCAGCCTGTAATCCCACACTTTGGGAGGCCGAGGTGAGTGGATTGCCTGAGCCCGCAGGTTCGAGACCCGCCTGG